>NW_003519903.1:0-14215 GCF_000190715.1 Dictyostelium purpureum | reverse complement strand
TAAAATACTTACCTTATAATATAACTTGATAATCTTGAATGATCAAACCCACTTGAATTTACCTGAATGTGTATAATGAAAAAAAATAAATTTTATGAAATTATTTTCTTTAAATACTTTTTAATTTTTTAAAAAAAAAATTAAAAAAAAAAATTTAATTTAAAATTAATTAATTAATTAATCTATAACTATTTCCTAATTTATTTAAAACATCAATTCCAAAATAAGTAAAATTTGTATTGCAAAAAAAAATGTAGATCTGCTACAATCAAAATTGGTAATAATTTGAAACAGGGGAGGTTTTTTTTTTTTCAAAATTTTTTAATTTTCAAATAAATTAAACACATCTTCCTTTTAAAGAAATCATTTTTCCATTTATATTATTTTATTATAATTCATTTCATAATTGATATGTGGAAAAGGAATAAAGTAAGAATTTGGTAGTTCATTATATGATAATCAAATTGGTATGATAGCTGAATGAAAATATATTAAAAAAAAAAAAAAAAAAATTTATTTAATTTATAAATTTAATTTTTTTTTAAATTTCTTTAAAATTTTTTATTAAAAATTTTTTTATTTTTTTTTTTAATTATGATTATAATTAGCGCTTTTTTATTAATAATAATATTTTTATATTCCTTTTCAAAAACCTTCACAAAACCATATTGATAAATCTAATATTATGGTGCTATTTCACTTGTGTTGATGCTTATATTAGCAGGTTGACCTCTTTATTTCGCACATCACCATTAATCTATAAATATAATATAATATTATTTTCTTTTTTAATTAATAAAACCTCAACCAATACAAAAAAGTCGAATTATTGTTTTTTTATTTTGATTATCCATTTTTATCGTTTTTTATAAAATCTTCCAGATGGTCTAAAAAAGATAAACGATAACGATAATTTTTAATCACTAATTTTTACTAATTATTAAAATATAGCAAAGGAGGAGCTGGTTTAATTATTTTAGAAGCAACAGCAACCTCACCAGAAGGAAGAATCAGCTATAGTGATAGTGGATTATGGAAGGATGGACAAAAGGAGCAATTAAAAAGAGTTATAGATTTTTGCAAAATCTTTGGTCCGCGTATGGGTATTCAAATAGCTCATGTAGGAAAAAAAGCATCAACTGAACCTCCATTTCTTGGACATAGAAAACAAGGTTTACCATTTGATGACCCTAAAGGATGGGAAGTTGTAGGTCCAAGTGAAGATAATGATTCAATAAAATACTTTCCCAATAATCATAATACAATAAATCTTGATATTATTGAATGATCTAATCCAATTTAGAGAAATTTTAATGAATTCAAAATAATTAATCAACATTCCCATAAAAATATTTATAATTATTCACTCTATCCTTTTAAAAATTAAATAATCATTGAAATATTGAATCAAGGCCATCCAACCCCAAACCTATTGATAATTAAAAACAATAAAATCCACTTATAAAAAAAAAAAATGGATCAAATTGCATACTTTAAGGAAATGCCACATTTTATAGTAAAACAAAATAAAATTTAAATATATATTTAAAAAAGCAAAATGTTTATTAAACTAATTATTACTAAAAAAAAATCATATCTTTAAGTTGGTTTTTCATAAAATAAATTCTTTGGGTAAGAGTTGTAAAGGACTGAAGATAAGATAATGATACCACCCAAAAGTAATAAATATGGGAATGAATCTTTTTTAGATTTACCTTGTTGATTTGGTTTGTCGAAACATTTATCAATTGGACAAACTTCTCCATCTTTAATTGATTCTGCCAATAAAATACCATCTTTATCTAAATCCATTTTATAAACAATTGAATTAATAATATAATCACCACCATCCAATTTATAAACTTTAATATTATTCTTTTTGATTGTAGAATGGTTCTTTCTAATAGCATTTTGAACTTTTGTATCAAGCTCTTCTTGGTTTGGATTTTGAGGATTGTGTTGAAGATGATGCGGCATCTAATAAATCTTTATTTAGCTTATCAATTAACTTGTTCTTTTCTTTTATTTCATTGTCTTTATTGTCAATTGATTTATTATTGGCATCCAAATCTAATTTGAGAGTACTATTTGATTTTTCTAATGGAGAAAGTTTATCTTGGTAACCTTTAGATTCAATCTTTAAAGATTCTATAGATGATAGAGACTTTTTTGGTTATCTTGAATAGTTTTGATGATATTATCCTTTTCTTCTATTTTCATCTTGAATAGTTTGATTTAATCGTTCAAGTTCTTCATATTTGGATTGTATTTGTATTTTTGTGTATCATTATCTGTTGATTTTAAAGTTTCCTTTAGAGGTTCAATTTCATCTTGAGCTGATTTTACCAAATCTTTTAATCTATCTAATTCTGATTTTTTACTGTCAATATCCTTTTGAGCCTGTTCCTTTTCTGACTTAATTGATTGAATTTGACTTTGAACTTGATCTTTATCATCTTGAACACCTTTTAATTTCAATTCTAATTGTTCTACTGAGCCATTTAATTCTTTATTTTTTTCTCTTTCTTCTTCTAATTGTTGGGATAAATCCTTTTCTTTGGAGTTGAATGAGTCAATAACTTAAATCAAAAAAATTATAACCAAAGATTAAAAAAAATTAAATAAAATAGTATATTAAAATTAAAAAAAAAATCATATTTTTTATTTTTAAAATTGATTACAATTGTAATAAGAAAATTTGTCTATATTTAATCATAGGAGCATTGGCATGAGCTATCTTTTGTGTGTGAACAGAAATCGCCAACAAATGGATAGTTGCAAGTGCAAACACCGTTATTACACTCACCATTGTTAAAGCAATTATTAAAACACATATTTGGGTCATAAGTAAATAAATTAGAACCAGTAAATACTAATTGATTATTTGAGCCAAAGATTGTAACATCTTGTGTCCCTGTACCTTGTGGGGCATAACCTGTAATAAATGTAGATTGGGAACTAATAATAATAACTTTTTTTCCCCCAATAAAAAGAGAGAAGTTTTCTGGAGATGTGGTGAACCAACCCTCAATAGTAGTTACACCTCCATCGACTGATGTGGATGAAATACTTGTAATATATGGTGATTTCATTACATTGCAAAGTTGACCTTCATAACCAGTTGTGCATATACATGTTCCCATATAAAAATTACCATGTTCACAATCATCGATATAAGGTGAATAAAAATCCTCTTTAAAGATGTTTACTCCGTTTGTGGTTGTAATTTCAACATCATAAAATTCATATAGGTTTAGTGGATCTACCCCACATTCAATTCTTGATGAGGAAATGGACCATGATGGATAGCATGTATTATCCCCAATTTTAATTGATAAACCAGATAGATCATCACCAAAGTACCCATAAAAAGTAACATACCCACCAGTTGGATTAGCAGCCTGATAAAATGAAATATGGGGTGTTAAAACTGAGCATGTGGGACCAGAATAGTAAGGAGGGCATTCTTCAGATGAAGATGAGCTTGAGGAACTTTGTCCGTAACAATTTGAAACACTAAATAAAAGAACTAATAATGTGAATAATAATTTCATTTTTAAAAAAACATTAGGTTATTAAATATAATAATTAAAACAATATAATAATGAAACTAAAAATAAAAAAAATCTTTTTATAGTTTTTTTGAAAATATAGATCTAAAAACAATTTTGAGAAAAATATTATAAAAACTTTAAAATTTATAACAAATATAAAAATTTAAAAATTTCCAAAAAATTTATTTCGTAGAAATATTCTTCTATCAAAACTTCATAAATAGCTATTTTTCTAAAAAAATAAAATTATATTTTTTTTATATTGTGGAATAAATATAATAAAAATATCATTTTTATTTCATAATATTTAATAATATTATTTATACATTAAAATGAAGATAATTATTATTGATTAGAGATTAAAAATTTTGGTTATCGTTTATCATATATAAATAAATATTATGGCAGTTATTTGATAAAGCGCAATATTTAAAATTAAAAATAAATTTAACACACTATAAAAAAATTATTAAATAAATATTTATTTTTAAAAAAGCAAACAAAAAATATTTATAAAAAAATAAATAAATTCATTAAAAAGTTAAATTATTGTTTTTTTTTCAAAAAAAAACATTCAAATAATAAAAACCTTAATATATTTTATTATTTTCTTCTATTATTGATACATTATATTTTTATTTATTTTGCTTTGGTATTCTTATTTGAGCTTTACCACGCATCATAAAAGTTGGGTACGGTAAAGTCAATTTGTGTGATTCTTCGAGACTGGGATTCAAATACACTAAAACTATGCTTTCATCCTCAAAAAGTTAAAGAATTATCACCTGGAAGATTCAATCACCGAGAAGATTTATTTTAAAATAAAATTGGAGAAGAAGGGTATCGATCCCTTTACCTCTCGCATGCTAAGCGAGCGCTCTACCATCTGAGCTACATCCCCGAATGTGATATTTAAAAATTTCATGAAAATTTTTTTTCATTTTTTTTTTTGATCTGAAGATTATCAACAAGCTAGAAAAGTTTAGCAATATATGGAATTCAGATATATTTAGAGTGAAAATACCGATACACATGGAAAGTTACAGAACTTTATCGATGAATTACAAATAAAAATTAAATAACAAAAATTATTCAACAAAAATTAGATAACTAAAATTAAATAATCAAAAATAAATTTTTTCTAAAAAATAAATTAATAAAAGTTAACCTTTGCACCATTCTTATTGAAGAGGTAAGTCAAATATTTGTGATTAGCAATTAATACTAAAAAAATTTCATTTTTTGTGAAATGGTTAATTAATATAAATTCAAAACCTTTGTTTTCTAAAAAAGTTATTTCTATATTTAAAATTTTATAATAAAAATTTTATTATAAAAATTTGTACAATTGAATTTATATTTTTGAAAAATAATATATATTTACAAAAGAGAATTTTATTTATAGTTTATTATATAAAATCTTTTAATGCATCTTTGAAATATGTAATAATATCTTTTTTCTTTTTTTTTAAACAATATTCACTTTTCGTTCTATTTTGATTTTGATTTGTATTAAAGAAAAATTGTGATTTTGTTTTAAAAATTTTTTTAACCCCACCACCTCCATTGTTTGTATTATTTAAACTATTTAAATAGTTATTATTGTTAATTATTTCTTGTTTTTTGATATTATCACTTTGGTTTTGAATTTCTTTTAAAATTGTATTGAAAACATTATGGACAGAGTTTAAATTTTTACAACTAGAAATTACAAGAGGCATTTTATAATATTGGGCCAAATCTTGTGACTCGGTTTTACTAATTACATGGCCAGAGAGATCACTTTTGTTTGCGACTAACATTATTGGTATATTTATTGATTGAGATTGTTGAAATATTGATGTTGATGAAAGATATTGACCTGTGGATTTATATTTTAATATTAAATCTCTATAATAATCAATTTTATCTATTGATTCTCTATTATTTAAAGAATACACAATGATAAATGCGTCACAAACTTTAATAGTATCTGGTACCAAATTGTCTAATTCGCTAGACCCGGCTAATTTAAATAAAAAATTATTAATATATTAATATCTTAATTTTAATTTAAAATAAAAATAAATAAATAAATTACCAGTATCATAAATATTTATATTGTACAAAACTTTATTAAAGGAATATATTTTACTTAATTTATTTTCTATGGTTGGGTAATATTGGTCATCTGAGAAACTTGAATATATAAACGAGTTAATTAAACAAGTTTTCCCACTGAGACTTGACCCTAATAAACATATATTTATACTTTTACACATTATTATTTAATTGTTACAGAGAAAAATAAAAAAAAAAAAGATTTAAATAAAATTTTATTTAATATGATTTAATTTTATTTTTGTGATTATTTTAATAAAGGTGGTTGTTATTGTTATTTTTTATTAATGGGTGTATTTAAATTTTTAAAAATAACAATATTGAAAAAAAAAAAATAGAAAAAAAATAAAAATAAAAAAAAATAAATAAAAAAAAATAAATAAAAATAATTATAGTATCAATGAAATGTGGGTAATATTATTATTATTATTAATTGTATTGTATTTTTAAAAAAGAATTGACTTTTGATTATTTTTAAGTTTTTAAAAAAGAAAGAAAATAAAGTAATAAAAAATCTTTTATAATAGATATCTAAATTTTTTAATCGTTGTTTAATAATACAAATAAAAATAAAAAATATTATATATTTATATGTTATTATATAAAATTTTTTAAATAAATAAATGAATAAATAAAAATTTTAATAAATAAAATAAAATAATAATAAAAAAAAGAGAGAAATAGAAAAAGAAAAAAATAAAAAAGAAAAAAATAAAAAAACAACACACCTATTCACACCACATAAATAAATTCTCTACCCACAAAATCCAACACATTCAAAAGTAACAATATAAAAAAATAAAATTTATTCACACACTCTCACATACAACTCCACACACACATTATATTTATATACCAAAACACTAAAACACACCACACACTAAAATACTCAAAAATACAGAGTTGTTTTATTTTATTATCTAGTTTAATATCAAAAGTTTTTTTTATTTTATTTTTCATTATTTTTGGAAATCTTGTTATTTTTGATTTTAAAAAACAATAGATAAAAAGCAGTACTGTCTCCATATAACTATATGTTATGTGTATGTGTATTTAAAAAATAATAAGGAGAATAAATAAATCAACTCAAACCAAATAGTAAGTTTAAAATTTTTTGTAAATTGTATTAAAAAATAATAGTAGTAGTTATACTGCATACAATTATCATTTTTATGATTATTTTTTAAATATTGTTTTATCATTATTATTATTATTATTTTGATTAACATTAAAATTTTGCCAAATCAAGGTATGATTGCCCAGTAGTCAATATTTTTATGATAGTTAACATATAATTGTGTGTTTAAATAAGTGTGGGGGATTTTTTATATTTTTATATTCAAATAATTTGAACCACACACAATAATACTTTATGAACAACAACATTAATAATAATAATGTTACACTTTACAAAAATTTAAAAATAATGATATAATTTAAAGTTATAAATATATTCTATATTTAGATTATTTTTATTTTATGTTTGTTTTTTTTGAAAAGTGTTTGTTTTTTTTTTTTCATTTAAATGAAAATAAAATTATGATATTTATATGTGCATGGGTAGCCAATTTTGATTATTATTATGATTATAATTTTTGAAAAATAAATATTAAAAAATTGTAATTGTAATTATGATATTTTATTTTATTTTTTTAATTTATTTCTTTTTCTTATCGTTTAACCATTTTTCAATTTTAGCTTTGGTTTCGACATCATCAATTAACATTTCTGGTGTTAAAACGGATCTATTGAAAGGATCAGTTTGATCACTTAATAAATGTCTAAGGATGGTTTGTCTGTCGATAACGGTTTTACTTGATGGTAAAATAACTGGATCAGTCATAAGAGTTGAAAGAATTGGATCACAGAATTCGTCTGGGATCTCACCAAGTTCTTCTTCGGCAGCTTCTTCTTCGGCAGCAACTTTTTCCAGTTTCTTTACTAAAGCAGAAAAATCTTGCATATCTTGATCATTCTTAATTCTTTCTCTTTGTAAAATTCTTTCAGTGGTTTCAAAGATTGAAACTTTGAATGATCTACCATCACGAACCACTGATTGAAGGAAACGTGGCTCTTTGGAGAAATTGACATAGATTTCGGTTAATTGATTTAATAATTGTTTTGGATTGAAATGATATTTTTCTGGTTCTCTAACCTTTAAGTTTGTGCATTTTGGTCCAACAATCTGAGCCAAGAAATAGTTCATCATTGCTGAAATTCTATCAATTAGTTCTGGTCTTAAAAAGCCAACCAACATAATCTTATCACTTGATAAATATAACATCATATCGATATTACTATTTGCTAATGAAAGATTTGATTTACAAATTCTTTCATTTAAATCATTTTGTTCTACTTTTTCTTTTCTTTGTTCCTGTAAATAATAAAAAAAAAAAAAATTTAATTAAAATTAATAAATTAAAACTATTTCTTGCTGCCACTATAACTATTAATTATAACTTACTGGTGTTAAATTTTTATCCCAATTTGGATCATCAAATAAAATTTGATTTTCCTTAATTTTAATTAATTTAGCCAAAGCTTCATCCAATACATAGGTTGAGTCATTGATTAACATATTTACAAATTTGATGAAAATTGGATCTTTTGGTGTTTCAAAGAATTTCTTTCTAAAATCTGGAACTGACCATAAGTACTTTAAGATTACAGAACTGTAATGACGATATGTGAACTTTTCATAGAATTGATTGTGGCCACCAGTAAATTCAATATCAACATAAAATCTCATTAGAGATAATACTAAATGATCTTTGATTTCTGCGTTGCATTCTAAAAGCAATGGATTACCTTTGTTATGTTGACTTGGTACAAATTGTGAAACGATTTCAATAATTTTGGCTTTCAAGTATGGATTCTTAACGTATTCTGGTGTTGCTAAAATTGAAATAAAGAATTTCATTAAACTATCTAATTGAACATATTGTAATGCTTGACTGAAATTACTGTATATCAATAAAAACAATAATTAGTATTTAAAATAGTAAAACCATAACATATTAATAATAAAAACTCTTACCCAATTACAAATGTAAAGAAATCAACAACATCCTCAATACAAAACTCTGGTAATGAAGCAAAAACCTTTGGTGCTGGTAAAGCTAATGGTAAAGGTTGATTATTTGGATTGATAACTTTTAATAACCAATTGGTTGCAAATAATAAGAACAAGGCAGTTTTTTGTAAGAATACTGGCTCGAATAATTGGGCATCAATTGAATAAGTAATACCCTTAAGTAAATCCTCTTTCTTTGTGAGCAACTCTAATTGGTTTTCATATAACTTACCTTGTGGTGTCTAGATTAAATGAATTTATGATATTAATAACTTATTGTTATTTATAAACATTTTTAAATATGCTGAAATACTTACACCAAACCATTTTTGTTTTGAATCTAACAATACCTTCTTATTATTCTCTAAATCTTGTAAATTACGGCCAATCATTTTTAATTTTTCAAAAGTTGAATTAATACCAATGTGTAAAGCTCTGAGAGTTACAAAGAAACATTCGGTAATGAAATTGGTGTGATCTTGAGCTTTTGGAATTGAGCCATCTTTGGTCCATTCTTCAGCCTGTTGTTCATTAGCACATAATCTAGTATCTTTTGAAATATCGTGTCTTTTTCCTGATAACAAGAAACCGGTTTCTACCATTGAAACTTTTGAGAATGAAATATCAACAAATGATTCACAAAGTAATACTAATACGGCGCAGAGATTTAAAGCAAAACCATCACTACATGCTTTGGCACGATCAACCTGCATTTTATTACGTTCAAGATTCTTTTCAATAACTGGGACCACCCATGAAAGGAATGCTTCTTTATTATCTGGATGAGCTTTCAAAAATCCTTTTAATAAATCTAATAAACTGTTATGAATGTTGGTTTGAATTTGTCTAATTGAAAGGAATGAGTCACTAATACTGTTTCTATCCATAGTTGATGCATTTGCAAAAAAGTGTTTTAATGCCATACCCTTTATTTATAAAAAAATAAAAAAAAGTTAATATCTATCCATTTCCTTAATTATTAAAAGTGATTGAAAACATACATCGTCGGATGCTGATGATGGCATAAATAATGAACCCAAAACAGTTTTACGTTCCATATCTTTACCGTTAAAGCTTGGATCAACCCAGCATGGTAATTTTACTAAAACTTCTGAAATCTTTTTAAATTGTACTAATCTTGAAAAAACTCTATAATATGGGAATATACTACCAGTTAAAGTTATACTAGACATAACTTTAATAAGATCTAAAAATATTGGTTCGACAATCTATTAAATAATAAACAAATAATAGTTAATATAAACAATATAATTGTTTTCAAATAGTATGTTATTTACTTACTGGTTCTAAATCTTCTTGGTATTCCTCTAAAAACTGTGAAACAAATTGATCAGATAACTCTTCAGTTGTTTCTCCACAAAGATATGGCATTAATTGAACAGAACCGCTTCCATATGATGAAGATGTACCTTGAAACATATCTGGGATAGTTAAAACTAAACCAAAATATAATAAAATCAACTCTATACTGTCCTTGAGAACTTGTTCATTTAATGGTAATTTCTTTTTTTTTGCCTGTTGAATTCTATTATAGCTACCAATTAAAAACTCTACCGCTGTAACACCAGGTACCTTTACTGATAATCTTTCAACAATAATTTTATCTAAGATTGGTTTTTCTAATGTTAATACACTACCATCACTTGGAATATCTTCTTTTAATGATTCAACAACTGATTTTAAATAGATTGACTTTGGTTGTTGGTTCTAAATATATATATATAAAAAATATAAAAATAATAAATAAATTTTGAAATTGCTAGGTAATAGTATAACTATGGCTTTAAATGATATTTACACTTGGTGGAGATAAATAAATTAAAAATAATTTTTCAAGTATATAATAATTATATTCACCCATAGGTATTTCACATTGTCTAATTGTATCTTTAGAGGCAGCTGTTGGTGCTGTTGGTGAAGTTGGTTTTGATGCTGCAGTTGTGGCAGTTGTAGTTGCTGGTTTTTGAACCAATGGTGCTGGTGTAACATCCATTTGTGCTGATTTAAGTGGTGGACTTTGTTGTTTAACTGGTTGTTGCTGCTGTTGTTTTTGCTGTTCTAATTGTTGTGCTGCTACAATTAACTGCTCTTCTGGAACTTCGAATCTTTGAAGTCTTTTTCTTCTATCTTCGTCAACATTCATTTTATCATCACTATTGCTATTATTATTATTGCTGTTGTTATTATTATTATCATTATTTTCATTTCCGTCATCATCACCGCCCCCTCTTCCAAACTTTAAAAACATTTTCTTCATTCTATTTTTTTTTCTTTTATAACTATTATTTATCTATTTACTAATTATTATTATTACTATTACTATTATATGTCAAAACAATTTAACACACAAAATCATTAAAAAATTTTATAAAAATAAAAAAATTTTAATTTAAAATTAATGAAAAAAAAAAAATGAAAAAAATTAAAAAAAAATTAAAAAAAATTTAATAAAAAAAAATTAATAAAAAAAATAATAATAAATTTAATTTATATAATTACAACTTCAAATATATTATTTTACAAATAACTAAGGTTAATAAAATTAAACCTTTTCCTTTTTTTTATATTATGAAACTATAAACCTTTTCATTTATTTAAAATATATAAATATATTACATTAATATTTTTCTTTTTTTTTTTTTTTTTAAAAAAAATTCCAATAAAATTAGGGAAAAAAGAGAAATAAATAATAATAAAGTGCCAATAAAATATCCTTTGTGTAAAACAATAATATAAAAGAAAAAAACAACCATAAAAACAATTAAATTTATATATGGTTATCAAATCAGAAAAAAAAAAAAAAAAAAATTTAAAAAAAAAAAGAAACAATCAAATAAAAAAATAATAAAATGTTTTATAAAATTTTAAAATATAAAAAGGGGTGTGTTTTTTTTTTTTTTTTTTAATATGTACAAGTTTTTTTTTTTTATTAAATAAATATTTAATTGTGTATTTAAATAAATTTAATTTTGACTCTCTTTGAAACCTCTAAAAGTAGCGGATTTGGATTTTGATCGGATTTTTTGTATTGTTTTGAAATTGTTAAATGGGTTAAACTTTCTGGTAAAACACCTTTTGGTAATGCTCTATTATAAAATGCATCAAATTCGAGTACTTTAACAGCACCTGGAATATGACCTGGTTTGAGCACTTGATTAAACTTATTACCAAACTTTAAACTGGTTACGCTATATGGAATAGAAATGGATGTCAATGGTTTATTAAATTTTGCGCCAAAATCGAGATACTCTAAATTTGATGGTAATGATTGCTGATTAATAGTTTGATTGAAACGAGCTCCAAATTTTAATATTTTAATAGAGTTTGGGAATGAATTGTCGAGGATTGGTTGATTAAAATGAGTTCCAAATGTAAGTGAAGTAATTGAATTTGGTAAAGTGCCGACTGCAATTGGTTGGTTAAAGTTTTCAGAAAAATGTAAATACATAATAGAACGTGGAATAACACCAGTAGTTATTGGTTGGTCAAATGCACGTCCAAACTATAATTAAATAACAAATAAATAAATAAATAAATTAGTATTTATTTTTTTTAATAAAAAGTAATAACTAATAATTAATAAATACCTCTAAATGAAGAATAGATGATGGTATAACACCAACTGAAATTGGCTGGTTAAAAGAATCACCCAACTTGAGTGATGTTAATGACTTTGGTAAACTGCCAATTAAAAGTGGTTCATTAAAAAAGCTATCAAATTGAAAATATTTTACTGACAATGGAATACGACTGCGAGTTGGTAATTTACCTAATTGTAATGAAGTAACTGATTCTGGTAAGAATTCTTCAAGGTTTGGGTCAAAATATTTTGATGAAAATTCGAGTTTATGAAGGGATGATGGTAGGAAACCCTTTGGGATTGGGTGGAAAAGACTTGGTAATGAAAGGTATGCGACTGAAGTTGGAAGATAAAAAGTAGAGGTCTTAATTGGTTTATTAAATGCTGGTAATATTAACTCTTTGATTGAACTTGGTAAAAATCCACATTCTAAAGAGTGATTGAAATTGGTCATTTTAAGTTTTGATACTGATGATGGAATTACATTAGTTGAAAGTGGCTGGTTAAATTTATTAAGCTCTAAAATAACTACACTATTTGGTATACATCCTGGGAAAAGTGAATGATTATACTTTTCAAATGTAAGCTTAGTAACAGAATCTGGGATAGATCCAAGTTCTAAAGGATTATTATAACCACCAAGATCTAATTCTGTAACTGAAGAAGGAATAATACCTTTAACTAATTGGATAGTCGAACTAATATTACCACTACTTGAAAAAACTAATGTATTTATATAGGTTCTAATTGAATTATCAAATAAAACAGATCCCATTATATTTGAATTTATAACTATTTTTGAATATTTTCTATATAATCTAACATGATATATAATTCTATTTCTAATTTGTTCAATTTCCCAAATCTTTAAAAATTTATCATTTCTTTTATTATTATTATTATTATTATTATTATTATTATTATTATTACTATTACTACTATTATAATTATTAATATTACTACTATTATTACTATTATTATTTATATTGTTATTATGGCCAATACTATTATTTATATAACTATTATAACTATTACCACTATATCTATTAAAACTATTATTTGTTATATTTGTTAAATTATTTACATTATGACTATTTACATTACAACTATTATTGCTATTGTTGTTTGTGTTATTGGTGCTTTTTTTTAAAATATTTGATGATAATGATGATAAAGATGATAATGATGATAATGATGGTGAATAAGGTGATGATGGTAATGATGGTGATAATGGGGAATAAGAAGATGATGGTAATGATGGTGACGAAGAACTACCAAGAATAACAATATTTTGTGGTAATGTATTGAATGCAGATAAAGATGATGATGATTTTGATGGTGATGAAATACAAATGGATGGTGATGATATGGATGGTGATGAAAGGCAAACTGATGAAGATGATATTGAAATTGATGGTGTTGGTGGAGTAGATGGTGTAGTTGGTGGTGATGAAGGATTTGAAAATGATGATGATGAAAAAGATGGTCTTAATTTCTTTTCTTGTTGTGGTTGTTGGTACTGTTGATGTGGTTGTGGTTGTTGTTGTTGTGGTTGTTGTTGTTGTTGTTGTTGTTGTTGTTGTTGTTGTAATTGTAGTTGTTGTTGTTTGAAATCTTCTTCATCTATTACATCTATTGGGTTATTTATATGACCCAATGGTAATGATCTATTTTCTTGTTTTTTATCTGATAATAAAAATTGTATATCGTGCTTTTCATACTCTTCCCTTTTTCTTTTCTTTTCTATTAATTCCATTTCTTCATACTCTCTATTCTTTATTTTCCAAGCTGGCTCAAAGCTGCCCTCTTTTATTAAACTTGCTATTGCGCACTCTATTGATTTATATTCTATATTTTCTTGTATTGCCACCATTAAACCGCGCCCAA
>NW_003519902.1:0-14308 GCF_000190715.1 Dictyostelium purpureum | reverse complement strand
AATAACAAAAAAAATAACAAAACCTTAAATATAAATGAAAACAAAATTAATAATAATAATAATAATAATAATAATAATAATAATAATAATAATAATCAAAACTATAATCAAAATAATAACCAAAATAAAAAAAGCGACAATATTAAGAAATAAAACTCTTTAATAGTGTAACCACCAAAAACACTAAAAAAAAATAAATCTCAATTTCGTATCTTTCAAAAATAATAAGATTCAAAATAGATATATAACGAAAATAATAATATTTCTATTCAAAATAGCACACAAATGACCCAATAAAACATTGTTTGGTGCAAATAATTATATTTGGAAATGTAAAGACTAAACATCTATAATGATAATTAATTTCAGAAAAAATAAATAAAATATTACTTAAAAGACAATAAATAAATAAACTTTTAAATTTATATTATTATAAAATAATTTAAAAATGTGTGTTTTTATTTTTAGTTTTTAATAATTTTTTGTGGGGGGGTGGGGTTTTTTTTTTTTTTCTTATTTAGTGAATGGCGGGGGTTATTACGCTTGATATAATATATTTTTTAAACTATTTATTATATTTGCATACAAATAAATGTTTATATGTTCAAAATTGATTTTATTTACATTATATAAATAAATAAATAATTGAAAAATAAATTTCTTGATTAATATTCATTTTTTTTTTTTATTAAATATTTTATTTTTATGTTGTATATTTTTTATTTATTTTAATTTATTTATAAATAACTCTTAATTTCTTTTTATATTTTTTATAAAGAGATTAAATTTATAAATTATATATATTTAAATATTTTTTTATTTTGTTTAAATATTTAAAAAAAAAAAATATTTTATTTAATAATTTTTTTAAAATTATAAATTATACATATAGTATTAAAAATGAACGAACTTTTAATTAAAATGAACCCAGAAAGCGACAATGATACATTACCATTATTAACATTACCAGAACAATTATTTATATTAATATTAGATCCAAGAAATGGGAAACTACCAACAACATTTGTTCCTTTATTTCATGGTTTTGTCGGATGTGGAATAGCAGAACTTCAATTTATGGATAAAGTAGTAGTCAGTAAAGTAAATATAATGAATTCAAATGTAAATAAAATGGTAATCAAGGTAATAGATCATTCAAAAACAGGTGACGAATTTTTAGATTACATTTTAAAAAAACTATCAACTTCAAAAGGTATGATGATGTCACATGCAATTTTAAAAATTTCTGATGGTGTTAATAGAATGGTAAGATATAAAAAAGATCATTTGAAAATTATAGATTGATATATTAATTTTTAATTCTTTTTAAATTACAGAATAAAGTAACAAGTTCAATTGGAAACTCTTTAATACAAAAAGGTTTTTTAAGAGAATCATTAAAGAAATCAGGTTTATTTAAAAACAAAACAAATTATGAAATAGTAGATCATCAAGCTAAAACTATGGTAGAATCAAACATATGCAAAATTTTATCTAATCCTCCAGAATGTAAGTAGTTAATGTTTTATTTTAATAACTATTTTATAGATTGAAAATACTAACAATAAATATATTACAATTTTTTAGTTCCAGACAACTATTTAAGAGAACTTATTATACTTTTAACCTTTAAACAATATGAAGATGTTATTTTAAAACCCAAACTTATAGATGGTTTAATTAATAGACTCTATCCACCAGAACAATTTGTAAATATTAAAGCAAATCTTAGAATAATCAGTAAAAATTTCCATCAAAAAGATTTTAATGAATCCACAAACGATCCATCCATTAAAATGATTAATTTAGTAATAAATGGAATCAGGAGCGCAATGGCACAAGATTAATAAAATAAAAAATTTGTAAAAATAAAAGTTTTATCTTTTTTAAAAAAGTTTATAATTATATAATATATATTTATTAAATTGTTGTAATTTATCTTTGTATTAATTAAAATTTAAAGATATTTAATATTTGTGATTAATGATTATCTTTTGAGAATTGGGGTATTTGTTTTTTTTTTAATTGTTGATAAAGCAGTTGTTTTTTTGACAATAGGGCCAGCTTTTCTATTTGGTGTTAATCCAACTTTTTTACTGGATGACGCTATAGTATTTCTCGATCTTAAACCCTTAGATAATGGAATTTTAGGTTTTCTTCTAGTATCAGTATCTGAGTCATCCTCTGAATCATCTAATAAATTGAAGTTAATGGTTGGGTTACCTCCTATAGTTGTATTTAAATTTAATAAATTGGAATTTGGTGTAAGGAATGTATTACTATTATTTTGAGGATTTGGTAATTGTTGTATTTGAGCATATTGATTTTTTAACATTTTTGGTGAAGTAAAAGGTGACTCTAATATATTTGAATTTTTTGATGAGTTTGAAACTACTGATGATGAGGATGATAATACAGGGGCAATAGATGATGATAACGATGATGATGATGATGATGATGTGGATGATGTGGTTGACGACGATGTAGATGATGACGACGAGGATGAAGATGTTGTCGATAAAACTGTTGATTTCTTTAATCCATTTTTTGATTGTGTAAGTGGATTTATTTCATCTTGTTTTTGTTGTTGCTTGAGATCTTGAGAAATTTTTGTTTTTGAAACACTATTTTGATTTGTATTAAATAAAACCTGTTTTTGTGTACTTTTGGGTGTTACTGGGGCCATTGCTGTTTTTTTTACACTCTTTGGAGTTTGTGGTAATATTTTTTGATCTTTCTTTGGTGTTTGTAAAGAAGTATTACTATTACCATGTGTAATATTTATACTATTTGTATTATTTGTATTATTACTGTTACTGGTGCTATTACCTAAAAATGAAGATCCAAAACTTTTAGTTCCATCAAAAAACAAACTATTATAACCCTGACTTTTTGACAATGGATTGTTATTCTCTTTATTATTATTATATATTGAAATTGGTGATGGTATATCAAATTGCTTTTTAAATGGTGTTTGTCCAGTTTTAACAGTTACTTTTGAGTCGAAAAATTCGGGAATTGATGAAATTAATGCCCTCAAATGGTTACTACATTCATTTGTTGATCTTTGAATATTTAATTTATTAACCTCTAATGATTTATTAATAACATCCATATTATTTTTAAATTGATCTTTTGATTTTTCGATTAGTGGAATAATGTCAGATGCATGTTGTTTTTGATTCTTAACTTTACCCAAAACGTCCTTTTGTTTATATAACTCGCTTGTAAAATCTGTAAACTTGTCATTAAATTGATTGAAATAGGTCTTTTGTTTATCGCAAAGATCAACACAATTATCTGTGATAGTTTCAATTTTCTTTTTGGTGGCTTCAATATTCTCCATTACTTTAAGATTTGCGTTTAACTGCTCTGTTTTATTACTTGAAAGACAATTATTGATTTCTTGTGAGAGATTATTTGAAAGAGATGAACTAGTAAGAACACCTGATGATAAATCCATAACTGCTTTCTTTGAATCCTCATTGAATGCCAATGTTTGTTTTTGAAGATGGTCAAAATTACCAACCATTGTTTGCTGGAATGTTTGGAATGTATCAATATAACCATTTGAAAATTGTGAAACAACTTGTGAAATCTTTGAAATTAACTTTTGTTCCATTATAGATTTATTTTGGGCCAGTTTATCTTGAAACATTTGATGGAATTTCTTTTGTTGTTCTACAAATTGGTTTTGACTCTGTATCCAGCATGACATTGAATCTGAAAATTTTTGGATTGCTGCGCCCTGTGATTGTGTAATATCTTTAGATTTACTAGAATGCTCATTAACGAGTTTTAAACAATTTGCAATTATATTTTGATGGTGATCGGTACTAAATGAAATTGGTGAGAAATCATGCAACAACATTTTGATACTATCACGGAGATTGGTTACCAATTTATCGATCCTAGTGAATACATCATTACAATCCTTATTTAATTTTAACAATGGTTGGGCAGAATCACTTGACTTACTAGAGAGATCTTGAATAAGTGATTGCGAGCCATCGATAAGTTGAATGATTGATAAAAATTTTTTATGTAATATTTGATTAGACTTTGATTGGGATTCTTGGGCCTCTACTAATTGCTGAGAAAGTGTTTCTAAAAATTGTCCTTGAGTTAATTGTAGTGTCTCTTGTAATGAATGGTCCAGCTCCTCCAAATGATGTTGAAGAATCTCTTTAGATTGGCTGTTGTTAAAATAATTCTCTTGTTCTGTTGACTTCATATTATCTACCTTATCATGAAGCTTACCAAGGTCAGATACAGCATCGTCCAAATGGTCACGTAAAGTTGAGTCTTGAGATGCCATTTGCTCAATAATTCTTTTTGATTCATTGTATTGCCTCTTAGTACTATCCAATTGGTTCATAGCATCCTCCAAAAGCATGGTTTGTTCATCAAATGTTTTTCTCATTGATGAAATTTCGTGACGTGCTGCCTGTATATTGAAATCTGATCTTGTTATTTGATCGGATTTTTCTTCAATTTCTTTTTTCATTGATTCGTACATATCTATTGTTAAATAAACACCATTTTTATCATATGCAGCCTGTAACAATTGTTTCAAACGAGCAATTTCTGATGACTGTTCTTTCAAAAGGGAATTTTTTGACATTCTTTGATTAATTTGTGGTGTATTTTTAATACTCTTTGCCTTCAATGCATACTCCAAAGTATTTACTGTTTCTTCCAAGTTGTAAAGCGATGGGGAAATTGTAGCAATAATTGATGTCTTTGTTTTACCACCTAATGAATCTTGAAGAATTTTAGTGAGCTGTGATGAACGATAAGGTATATGCTTTTCATTATTTGATAAATCGGTAATAACTTTTCCAAGTGTTAATAAACTTTTATTGATTAATGCTGCTTCTCTTAGACGATCATTGTTACCAGATTTTTCTGCATTTTCTGAACCTGCCAAATCTACCAAATTTAATTTGCCAATTTTTATTAAATCCTCACCATTCATAGTTGTCTCTTTAACATGTACTGTGATACTAAAAATACAATGAGATCTACTAGACTGTTTATTATATTGTGTTTCAGCTGTTTGTCTTCTCTTGCATGATTTTGTTAAAATACCTAAAATTGTATGTCTATCATTTACAACAATCTCTTCTAAATCTGGTATTTTAAAACCCTTTTGTGTATCTATAAAAAATTTTAAAATTAATATAATATTCATTTATTGTTTAAAAATAAATTAAATTTCATAACCTACCAAATAAACCCAAAGGTTTACCAACTGTATCTCCATTGCAAGCTAATAAATCGAAAATTTCCTCTTTATAAATTTCCAAATGACTTGCTCTAATATTATAATCTGAACCTGCTTTTTCGAGACATTGAAAAATATAATCTATAGTTCTTGGGATTATACCATTTTGCTCTGGTGAATCCATTCTACCCTCCATTGTATGTGTTTTACCTGTACCTGTTTGACCATATACAAATATTGTTCCATTAAATCCCAGTAATACTTCATCACATATTGGTCTAACTGCTATATTAAAAACTTCGCTTTGAATTGAATCTTTTAAAAGTTAAAATGAAAAAAATACAATGTTAGCAAATAGTCAGTGTGAATGTGTAATTATACTGCATTAAATATCTTTACCCAAACCAAAAACATGATCGAATTTATATTGTCTAGTTGTTCCTTTAAAATCACATAAAATTTCCTTTCCACTCTCTGCTACTTGAACCGGTATTGCTGATAACCCCTGATTAATCTCTAATTGCGAGAATGGACGCACTCTAACAAATGCTTGAACATTTTGTTCCTTTTTTTCTGGTTTCTTATTTATTTGATTATGAACTGATAATCCACTAATCATATTTTTCTTTTTTTTTTTTTTTTTATTGAAATTTTTTTAGCTTTATATTATTATCAACTATTATTTTTATTATATTTAAAAACTTTATTATTATTATTAAGGAAAATTATAATTAGGAAATAAATAAAAAATAAAAAAAAAAAATAAAAAAAATAAAAGTACACAATAAAATTTTATTTATTTTATATAAGAATATAAAACTATAAAACCAAATATCTATTTATTTGTAATATATAATGATATAACTCTTATTAAAATAGAGAACAATTATATTATCTTGTTTATTAAAAAATAAAAAATAAAAAAAATAAAAATAAAATTAAAAAAAAAATTTTAATTTTTTTTTTAAAAAACACAAACTTTGGAGGGAAACGGGTCAATAATTATAATCCGTTCATTTTATTATAAATCCATTATTATCAACATTTTAAATTATTTTATTGAAATATGGAAATTTTGTTTTATTATTTACATGATTTGATTGATTTAATGGACTTTTTAAAAGTTTTTACAATTTCCCTATCCAATTCATAATATTTTGGGATTGCTGATTGTTTTTTGGTATCTAAGTCAACCACACCAATTTTATAAGTTACTGTATTATTGCTGCTGTTATTATCGGTATTATTGTTTGTTGTTTCGTCAAGTGAATTTATAAATGTTAAATTTGTATTTAGATCTTGAATAGATGTAATTGATTTACCTAATGTAAAAGAAATCATAATTGAGCAATCTTTGGCTGTACATGAAATCATGAATCTATTTATGATGTCCTTCATTTGATCGGTTGATAATTGATTTAATTGGTCTTGTGACTCTTTTGAAATATCTAAACTTTGGTTTTTGGATTCGTTACCATTTAATTTGTTATAAATGTAATAGATACCTTCAATGTCATATTCATCAAACAACTGAACTTTTTTGATACTTGATAGTATGGTTTCTCTGTTGAGTATTATTGTGACCAATTTTGAAAAAGCATCAATAGTTGAATGAATATCTATATTTTCAACCCCTTCCTCTTGGCCATTTGATGAAACCCTAATAATATCATTTTCATATAATAAACTTGATAAAATCTTGCAGTTTGATAGTTGGTCCCTTTCAGCACCACCACCCAATGAACCAGTAAATGATAATACACCATTATAATAAATTTTTAAATTATTCTGTGGATGATTAATCATCTCTTTAATTGAATACTCTTGTCTTTTAGGATCCCCACTAAAAAGATCGATTGGACAGTAGTTGCTTATATCACCAATTGAATTCTCTTGAAACTTTAAATGTTGATGCATGCAATATCTACAAGTACTTGCTTTGGTGTCCCTAGTTTCGCTGGCCATATACTTTAATGAGTTACTTGGTAAAAAACCCCACTTGGGTTTAATTTCAATACAGATTACTTTTTCTTTATCGTGGGATGGATGTTGTTTTTGATATTGTTCACTGGTTAACCTATGTGATACTGGCGATCTAAGTATACTATCATGGTCAATGGATATATTGAAACTGTCTAATTTTGTAAGATCCATAATTAAGAATGCTACTGGCAATTTCGTATCAAGTCTAATAGTTGATCTGGTTATTGGTCTTTGTTTGAATATTAAACTATCCAATTTCTCTAAAAAATCTTGAGTAATATTAATCATTGAACCACAAAATACATATTTCTCACCCAATAATGGTGTCATTACTTTTGACACAAAATTAAACAACTCTATTTCCTTTTCTAAATTACTACCACCATTACTTTGTTTTTTGACTCTTAATACCAATCCATTCTTTAAAATCAAAATTAAATGTTAATATTATAATTATTTTTGAGATTAACATTTTATAATATACAAAAAAATACACACCAAATTTTCATTAAATGGTCCAGTGTATGATAATACAACATTCATTGCACCCTCGCTTTTATAGGTCCAATACTCTGGCATCCCTATATCAATATCGGAAATTTCCTGTTGGTTAACAAGAAGTGTCATTTTTTAAAATACAAATACAAATATAAATACAAATAATACAAATATAAATAAATAAAATTAATATATTAAAAAAATATTTTAAATGAAATAAAAAAAAAATAAAAAATATTTTGATTTTTTTTTTTTGAAAAAATTAAAAAAAAAATTCATATTCGGGGATGTGGGGTAAATTTAAAAAAAAAATCATTATTTTGGTTTATATCAATTCCTTTTCTTTTTATTCATTGATTGAAATATACTTTAATAATATTTAAAATTTTTTAGTATATTTAAAACCATAAAAAAAAATAATAAAAAAATTAAAATAAAATAAAAAAGTAAAATAAAAATAAAAAAATAAAATAAAATTTTAAATAAATAATAAACAATGTTTTATTTATTTTTTTTTTAGAAAATATAGAAATTAATAAAATATAGTTAAAATAAATATTTCTTTTTTTTTTAATCATTTATAATTATAGTTAATTGCTTATGAAAAAAAAAAAAAAACAATAAAAATTTTTTACGTTTTAAAAAAAAAAAAAATTTTTAAAAAAAAAAATTTAAAAAAAAAAGAAAATTTTTTAAAAATCTTTTTGTGCACAAAATTTTTTACTAGTTTTTTTCATTTTTCTTCGCTCTACACACATAATTCACGATGGGTTAGTATTTATATATCACATATCACATATCACATATCATATTACAGGGTAGATTATCTCTCATCAATCCAACTCAATCCATTCAAATATCAACTTATCTATTGAAATCAAGTATCAATCCCAACAAATGAAAAAATATAAGAGAAAACAAAAAGAAAGAAAGAAAAAAGATAAAAGATTAAAGATAGATACAAAGGATGAGAGATAAATACAAACAACACCAACAACACCAAACCTATGAAAAAAAAAAAAACGAATCTATGCTAATTATAATATTTCATAATATATAGCCGAAAAAATCAAAGCTTTTGAACTCAGAAACAAAAACAAAGCTCAATTACAAGAGCACTTAAAAGAACTCAGAACTGAACTCGCCAGTTTAAGAGTTGCTCAAGTCAAAGCTCCAAATCCATCCAAATTAGGTAAAATTGGTACTGTCCGTAAAGCTATTGCTCGTGTTTTAACCGTTTACAACCAAACCCAAAAGACTCACTTACGTGCCGTCTACGCCAAAAAATCATCATCAAAGATCCCATTAGATCTTAGATTCAAAAAAACTAGAGCCATCAGAAGACGTCTCTCAACCAAACAAGAATCAGCCGTCACCCTCAGAACTGCCAAAGCCAGAAAACATTTCCCACAAAGAGTTTTCGCTGTTAAAGCTTAAATTTGTTAGGTTTTAGATAAATAAATAATTTAAAAAAAAAACTCTTTTTATATAAAAAAAAACACACATGCACATACACACTTTTTTTTAGGTTTCTTTTTTTAGCTTTAGATTAAAATTAAAAAAAAAATAATAGAGGATAATAATAATGGATAAAATAGCAATATATGGTATCAACATTTCATTTTTTTATTTCATATCATAAACGAGGTTATTAAAACCCACTTTTATTTTAGTTTTTATTTTTATAACTGTTGGACATAATTTTCATAATTTTTATGGAAATAAAACCCATCCAACAAAATTAAAAATCGTAGTTATAAATATTATTATAATTACCACTTTTTTAATTTGTGTGGGTATTCCACATACATATTTTTTTATTTACACAATGGAAATAGTGGTAGTACCCACCCTTTTTGGAAAATTAATAATTTTTTATTATTTATTTTTTTATTTTTTTATTTTTTTTTATTTATTTTTATTTTTTCCAAAAAGGAAATTAATTTTATTTTAATTTTTAATTTTTATTATAATTATTTATTAAGAGATTCGAATTTAAACAAAAAAATAATAAAATTTTTTTTTTATTTATATTTAAATTTGTTTTATTTTATTTTTTTAAAATTTCTATATAGATTCAGATAAAATATTAAAATTATATTCATACATTTATATTTATGCATAGTATAATAAATAAATAGAAAGAAAAAAAAAAAAAATGGAAATACCAACAACTTCAAATTTAAATAATGTTGTACAACCAATTCTTTCTAAATCTAAAGAGTTTAATACATTCCTCCAATCTTCAATAGAGGATGCAGGATTGGTAAGAAAGTTTGTTAGCAAACCATTAGTTTGGTTAGATGCCGATGAAAATATATTAAATGCATTCGATGTAGGTATAATAATAATAAAAACTAAATGGATTATGGTTTTTTTATAGAATACTAATTTTTAAAATAATATTAAAAAAATAATATTCACAGAAACTATCAAATCAAAAATTATTATCAGCTCCAATTTATTGTAGTATTTCAAGACAATGGGTATCAATTTTGGATATTAAAGATTTAGTAAAATTCGTTGTTTCATTATTTGATGATAATAATAATTTAGTCAAAGATATTAACCCAAAAGATATAACAATTAGAACTATTTTAACCAATTCAAGTAAAATCATTATAAATTTTTTTTACAAACCGATAAAATATTAACTTTATATTTTTACTTTTATATAGATGGGGTTTTTAAAAGACAATGTCCAATGATTTCAAAAAATGATACAATTTTAAATCTTTTAGATTTATTCAATAAAAAATTCCACAGAGTCTGTATTGCATTGTCCGATGAACAAATGGATATTAAGGTTTATTCTCAATTAACTTTAATAAAGTGGCTAGATAAACATGTAAATATAAACATATACTAAAAAATTCAATTATATATTTTATTAATGTTAGAATTATTTTAAAGTATAATATTTTAGGAGATGCGGGTGAATTAACTGTAGGTTTAGTTTTTTGTAAAATTATAATTTTAAAAATATATTAATAGTTTATTTTTTTTTTTTTTTATTTTATCAAAAAATAGCTCAAAGAATTGGGATTATTTAATAAACTCAAACCTGTAATTCAAATCAATCATAATAAGCTAGCAATCGATGCTTTTAGACTATTGGCAGAGAATAATATCTATGGTGTTCCAATAGTTAGTGATAATGGGGAGTTAATGGATAATATTTCAGTAATTGATATAAAATATGTTAAAATGGATAAAGCTAAACTTCTACAACCACTTTCAGAATTCTTTTATCCAACAGTAGGAAATGCATATCCAGTATGTTTTTTTAAATGTTTTGGTCATATTAAATAGAACTTTTATTAACTTTTTTTTTTTAATATAGATTCCTTTAAGAGAACCAATAGTATGCGCACCACAAACTAGATTAAGAGAAGCTATTGGCAGAGTTGCCTCAGGTAAAGTACATCGTATTTTCTTAGTCAAAGAGGTAGTCGATGCAGGAGTTTCCCAAGTACCAATAAATGTTGTATCAGTATCTGATATTGTAGGATGTGTAGTAAATTTAACAGGTTTAAAATCCAATTTACCAAAACAATAAAAAAATAGAAAAAGAAAAAAAAAAAAAAAGTTTAAATAAACAAAAACATACATTTTCACTCAATACTATAAATTAGTTTTAAAAATAAAGAAATAAATTGAATCTTTCTGTTTCTAATAATTTTTTTAAAATTTTTTTTTTATATTTTTTTTTTTATTGTTTTTTATATTCTTTTTCTTTTTATATAATCTTTTAAAATTGGATTGGTGGTTGTTGGGTTAATAATAAATTGAATCTCTTCTTTAAAGCAATTCTTTCTCTTGAATCTTTGACATCAACGGAGAAACGAGCTATAATGATAATAAAAATAAATTTATAAAATTAATATAAAATGCATGTTATATAAATATTTTTTGTTATTTTCATAAATTATATTTGTATTATTATTTGTATTATTATTTATTTCATTATTTATAATAACATACCTGGATGAGCAGAGTAAGTTGGTTCACCTTTTGGTGTTTCTTTTTTTAAAGTGTAGACTCTTTGGCCTTCTTCTGAACCTTTATAGTACATTAAATGCATTTTGTTTAAAGTTTATTTATTTATGATTATAAAAAAAAAAAAATGGGATGTAAAAATTATGATAGATTATATACAAATATTTGTGAGTCTATAAAGAAAAAAAAAAAAAAAAAGACGAGAAAAATAATTCGTTTTAATGAAAAAAAAAAAAAATTAAAAAAATTAAAAAAAATTAAAAAAAAAAAAAAAAAAAAAATTAAAATTTAAAAATAAAAAAAAAAAAAAAAAAAAAAAAAAAAAAAAAACACATATAATTAAAAGGTATAAATAATAACTGATGGAATTAAAATTGATTGATAATTTAGTTTTATATTTTAATCTATAATTTATGAAATCTAGAAATAAAATAAAAAAAAAATTAGATCTAAAATTTATTTATGTAATCTTAAAAAAACAAATGGTGGGTGTTGATTTTTTTTTAAACAAATACATTTAAAAATAATAAAACTTTGAATATTTTATTATTGTTTATTTTATTTTAATTTATTTTCTTGTTTTTTTAGTTTTTTTTTTTTTTTTGTTATAATAAATAGATTAAGTTATTATTATGAGAAAAATTATAAATTATATTTTTTTTTTTAGGATACAACAGAATTAAATTTAAACAGTCTTCTTTTCAGAGATGACACGAATAATGGTACCCATACCACCCTTTTTGAGGACACATTCGTGCCATTTGAAAAAGATTGCAGAGTTTTCACCAACAGCAAGACCACGGTAGACGTATTTCATTAAAACATCGAGTTGTTCATCATTGAGTGATTCAACTGAAGTTTCAACATCTTTTTCTTTGAAACTACCTAAAAGATTTAAAACAATAGTGGCGTTTTGATCCTATTAAATGAAATAAAGATAAAAATTAGGATTTGAAAA
Organism: Dictyostelium purpureum; assembly: GCF_000190715.1. Lineage (NCBI taxonomy): Eukaryota > Evosea > Eumycetozoa > Dictyosteliales > Dictyosteliaceae > Dictyostelium > Dictyostelium purpureum. Next base: position 1,643 of record NW_003519902.1, on the reverse strand, counting down.
TACAATGATTATGAAAACCAATGAATATTGGTTGATTTGTTTATATATGTAAATGTATATTGTGTTGAATGATCTGTTATTTTAAATAATTAACCCTTAAAGTGTTTGTATAAACAATCTTATTAAAATATTTAGAAGGTTAAGGTTTGAACTGTAAAATTTATAGTGAATGAAAACTGAAACCAATGTTAATTTTGATATTTAGGTTCTTTGTTATTAATTTAACCATTTAAATTTGATAGAGGATGAATTGATTTGATTGAAATTCTTATAAATGTTGAATAAAATGTAACTAAAACTAAAAACAATGTGTGATGTTATAATATTTACCTTGATGGCAGCAGTTTTGGTGTAAATTGGTGGGTCAGCTAAAGCAACAGCTAAGGCATCTTGTGGTTTACCCCTGTTTATAAAACAATAAAATGATTAGTATTGGTTCTTGAATGATTCGAATACAAAAAAAAAAAAAAAAAAAAAAAAAGTTTAATTAAACTTTACATGATATTTTTTTTTTTTTTTTTTTTTTAATAAAAGAAACATTTTTTTATGTCCAAAATTTGATACATACATATTTAAAGCTTTGGTGACTTCTTTTTCTCTGTTGGAGATATCACTTTTATATTCAGCATCTGATTTACCAACTGATTGGGTTTCAACATTATCATCTTCGTAGTTCATTTTTAAATGGATTTTATATATAAATTATATACACAAACAATAATACAAATTGAGGAAAATTAAAAAAAATAAATAAAACTATAAAATAAAAAAAAAATTAAAAAAAATACTATAAGAAAAAAAATTAAAAAAAATTTTTTAAAAAATAAAAATTTTTTTTTTTTTTTTTTTTTTATATTAAATAATTTTTTTTAGATTTTTATTACAAAAAAATGGCTTCATTTTTTTTATTTTAAAATTTGGGTCAAACACTATCACAGTGATGGATAGAAGTTCAACTATTTGGTAAACATGATAAAGACATAAAAAATAAAGATAATAAAAAATAAAAATAAAATAAAAATAAATTTTGAAATAATAAAGATAAAAATAAAATAAAATAAAAATTTAAAATAAAATTATATTTGTATTTGTATTTCTGTTTATAATGCTTAATTGATCAATTATTTTTTTTTATTTTTTTTTTTTTTATTATTACAGGGTCAGTTTTAAAAAATAACACACACCTCACAAATAAAAAAAAAAAAAAAAAAAAAAAAAAAATCCCCCCAAGCCCCCCCCCCCAAAATTTTAAAATAACATTTTTTTTTTTTTATTTAATTTATTTGTTTTAATTTTTATTTTAAAATTTGGCATTAGATAAACTTGGTTTTTTTTTTATTTATTTTTTAAAAAAAAATTTTGTTACTAAAAAAAAATTTTTTTTTTTAAAAAAATTTTTTTTTTTTTTTTTTTGCAAAAAAAAAAAAATTTTTAAATTTTTAAATTTTAATTTTTTTTTTTTGAAACCGGCCAATTCCAAGGGGTTTTTTTATTTTTTTTGGTGGAACATTATAAACTTTTTTTCAAAATTAAAAAAAATTTTTAGGAAAAATAAGAAAGGCTTAAAAGGAAAAAACTTATTTTAACGGATTTAGGGGGAATTAAATAAAATTAGAAATAAAAAAACTTTAAAATTTTTTTTT
>NW_003519901.1:0-14322 GCF_000190715.1 Dictyostelium purpureum | reverse complement strand
TATATATACAACCATTATTTTAAATTTTTTGGATTGTGTGTTTAAACCAAACATAAAACATTGACCACGTTGCAATGTGGATGGTGTTTTAATTGTGGAAAGAATAGAAAAGAATACAGATATAATAAATATTATTTATTACTATAATATTATTTATTTATGTTGCTGTAATATCCAAATTAGATTTTTTAAAATTTATTATTATTATTTTAGTTTAAATGGTTTGGGTTTATTTTTTTTTTTTGGGTTTATTTTTTATATTTTATATTTTTTATTTTTTATTTTTTATTTTTTATTTTTTATTTTTTATTTTTTATTTTTTATTTTTTTTACCTTTTTTATTTTATGATTAAGAAAAAAATTATATATATTTATATTTAATGTAATGGTAAATATGAAAATTAATAAATAAACGACAAAATAAAAAAGAAAAAAAAAAAAAATAATAGAACAAAATTAAAAAAAAAAATAAAAAAAAATATATTATATATTGCGAATTTTTTATTTTTTAAAAAAAATTTTATTATAATTGCAGGCATCATGTTTCGCTCCAATGATTCTTCTCTTGTAAATTGCATCTTCGTTTTAGAGTTATCAAAAAAAAAAAAATAATAAAAAAAAAAATAAAAAATTTAATTTAATTTAATTAAATTAAATTAAAAATTAAACAAAAAGAATTATTTAATTTTTTAATTTAATTGTTTTTAATTTAATTTTAATTTTTATTTTAAATTAATTTATAGATTTTTGGTTTAAATTAAAATTATAGCAAATAAAGAAAAAAACAAATTTTAATAATCAAATAATTCTTTGGATATCATAATTTTAGATTATTCATCATATGGTTTTTCATATGCAAAATAACTCAAAAATTTTTTGGTAACCCCAAAAATTTTGAATCTATCAAGTGTAATATATTAAAAATAAATAAAGATATTTTTAACTTCGCTAAACTTAGATTATATGAAAATTAAAAGAGGGTGTATTTATTTCACCCCCAATTTATTTTCGTTTTTTTTTTTTTTTTTTTTTTTTTTTTAAATTTTTAATTAATTTTTTTTTTTAAAAAAAAATTCAGTTGTTTTTATTTAAAATAATAATGATAAAATTAAATAATAGTAATAATAATAATGTTAGATTATTTAGTTTAATTCGTAATTATAATAATAATAATAATAACAATACTAGAACCTATTATAAATCTTCATTGGTCTCATTAAAAAAAAATAATAATTATAACCCAACCAACAACCAAAATAATGATCATATAAATAAACCATCAGTTTCAAAAGAAGATTCTTTATATCAGATATTTCAAAAATATGAGTTCAATAATAAAGATTTACCAAATCAAAGTATATGGTTACCTTTTTTAAAAACACAATATTATGACTTTAATCCATACCCATCAGATACATTAAAAATGTCACAAACTCAGATTGCAACTATTAATTCTTTATCAAAATTTAAAGATTTATTAAAAAAAGAATTAAGATCATTAAATAAAAACAATAATGATACCACAACAACAACAAATAATAATAGTAATAATAACAAAAATAATAAAAATATTAAAGTCAATAGTAATACTACAGCTCCAAATAATACTAATGAAATATTTACAGTTGAAAAATCATTATTTTTTTTAGAAAACAACAATAGTAACAACAACAACGACAATAATAATAATATTAAAATTAAATCATCAGAAGATTTTTTAAATTCAAATTTTAATAAAGAGTTTTTAAATTATTTAAATATAAATTTCGAAAATGATGAAAAATTTAATAATTCAATGATATGGACTCAACAAATTTTACCAAATAGTTTCAAGATCAAAAGGTTACCAGTTAGTTCTAGCAATATGGATATAGCAAAAGAATGTTTTAATTATTTATACCCAATTTTATCATATCTTCATTATTACTATGGTGATCAATTTTATTACTCAATTCAAGCATTTAATAATACTAAAGAGGATCCATTAAATCAAGACAACGAAACAGAAAAAGAATTTAGAAATAAAATTAAAAGAGTTAAAAAGTCATTAGAGATATTGTTAGAGTCAACAAGAAAGAGATTGTGGGGTCGTTCAATAGCAGTACCAGAGAATCAAACAATAGGTATTGCATTCAATAATATCAATAATTTAAATGGTTTGGATTTTTTAAAAGATAAAGAGAAGGCATTTTTTATTGTACAGATACTATTTAGTGAGGGTAATAGCAATGATATTTATGTATCAGTGGCTAGAACTACCTATAAAGATGGTAGAGGTTGGTCCTTCCCACTTCCATTTAATCAGGGTGTTGTCCCCATCGAGCGTGATCAAATACCACCAAGTAGAGCTTATAAAAAATTAATAGAATCATTCGAAACATTGGGTACCACTCCATCACCATCATCAACAGTTGTAGAGTTGGGCGCTGCCCCAGGAGGTTGGACTTCAATTTTAGAAAGACTTTATAGCCAAGAAAACGAAAAATTAAAAATCTATACCATTGACAGATCAAAGTTAGACTCTCAATTTAAAACCAGCACATCTATCACCCATACTTATGGTGACGGCACCAAATTTACACCATCAAACATTGGCGGATTGGGCAACAATACAAGAGTTGATTGGTTATTCAACGACATGGCAATTCCAGCAAGCAAGAGTTTAGAAGTATTGGAAAAATGGATTAAAAATAAAAACACAACCTATTTCGTTTGGGCAATTAAATTTGATGCTATTGAAGAGGCTTCAACCATGGCTAATGACTGTCACGAGCTTATGAAAAGATACAATATATCCTCATACAGAATTAAACACATGGTGTATCAAGGAAATGAAATTATGTTAATGGGAAAAATCGAATGATAAATAAATATTTTAATAAAGTTTTATAACATATTTTTTTTTTTTTTCTAAAAATTATAAAGTCTATAAATAGGTTTTTATTTATTTTTATTGTTACAAATACATTTCTAAATAAATTTATTAATTCATTAGATTATTACTAATGAATTAATAAATTAATTTTGTAGTTGGGGGGGTGTGTGGTTTAGTTTAATAATGATTCAAAGTGTTTGCTTGAACCAGTTTCAAGAACACGAATGACTGGAGTGTATTGATTTCTGTTATTGTCCTTTAAGTATTGAGTGGCATAGCTGAAGGCAAGTTTCTTTTCATTGGTTGAGGCTTTGCTGCCGATCCAAGCATAGATTTCACTACCTAAATCAACGATGAAAGCATCTTCGGATTTCAAAGCAGATTTTGGAGCACTACCTTTGGCAACTTGGGTGAAGGCAACTTTACCAGTAGCATCAGAGAGTTTGTAAACAGCTTTTTCGTATTTTGGAGCAGCAACTGAAGCGGCTTTTGCTGCAATTGGACCTTTGCCGCCGAGAGTATTCCAAAATTCGGCTGGGATATCACCTTCTTCAAAGACTTCAACTTTTGGTAAACCTTTTCTTTCACCATCGATGGCACGAGCAATTTCAGCAGCTTTAATTTTTTCTTGACCACTTGATTTGCTACCATTTAATTGATATAAGGTTAAACCACAATCTAAGATGAAACAATCGCCTTGATTGAGTGATTTGTAGTTGATATCAACTTCTTCAACTTTAACACTACGGTCACCTGAAATGTGTAATAAACGTGGTTTGTATTCGGTTGGTTTGACATGATTAAAGCCAGATTCTACACCACCTCTTAAAATAAAGTATTGTGGGAATAATGAGAGGAAACGAGAGCTTTCGAAACCTTGAACTTCACGATATTCAACTGGGCCACCACCTAAGAATTCATCTAATTCGACGGTCTTGTAAGCAGCAGTACCAGCTTCATCGGTAGTTGTGAATTGACCTAAGAAGAAATGAATATCGTGTTTATAACTATTTCCTTCTTTAAAAGTGTGTAAGATAATATAACCTATTAAAATTTAAAAAAAATAAAATAAAAAAAAAAAATGAAAAATGAAAAATGGAAAATGAAAAATGAAAAATGAACAATGAAAATTAATTAATAAAAAATTTTAAAAAAATATAAAAATTATCAAAAAACAAATAAATTACTTACTGTCACCATCGTAGAATTTACCATAGGTTTCTTTTGGGACTGGGACAACTTTAAAGTTTTCAATTCTCCAAATAGTTAAACCTTCTTTTTGACCAACACCGTGCCATTGTTTTTCGGTTTGGGCGGCATCTAATTTAACCTTGTGATCTAATGCGGTGCCAATTAAAGCTACATTGGTATCTTCAAGATTTAATTTTCTGTTTTTAATCATTTTATCTGTTTAATTATATTATTTGTATGAAAGTTGGTTAATGATTTTTAAAAAATAAATTAATTTAATTTATAATTTTTAAAAAAATAATTTTTTTTTTTTTAAAATAATTATTTTTTTTTCAAAAAAAAAGATATTTAAATAAACTTTTTTTTTTTTTATTATAATAATTGTTTTAGCGCACCAATTGGTGTTTTTGAGATTCGCAGAAAAAAACACCCGATTTCATTTTGTAAAAGTATTATTTTTTTGAATAACTGCTGTCTCTCAATTCACAAAGATTCTCTGTTATCATTTCTTTGATACCTTCAATTCAATAATTTTTTTTTTTTTTAATTTTATTTTTTTTTATAGTAACCCAATTTTAATTTTTATAACTGTTAAAAAAAATGATAATTAAAATAATATGTTTTTTTTAATAATTATTTTTTTTTATTTTATAAATTTTAAATTCTGCAAAATTATTTAGATTTAAAATTAAGATAATCATTCATTTTAATAAAAATTATAATGGTTATAAAAAAAAAAAAAAAATTTTGAAAAATTCTTTTTAAATTTTATACATTTTTATCAACTAAATACAATAAAATTATTTTATAAATAAATTTTTTAAAAAACTAATTAGTTTAACATTCACTTTATTTTTTATTTTTTTTTTTTATTTTTTTTTTTTTTTATTGGTAATATCAATTAGATAAAATTGATTCTTCATTTATCTATATTTATCTTTCTTTTGATCTTTTTCTTTTTGTTTATATATTACTTCTTTTATTTGGTTCTCTTTTTTTACATATTTTTCTAATTCTTTTGATAATTTTGCAATTTCAATATCTTTTTCTTTTAACTTTTTATCTAAAGGCATCATAAGTTTTTCTTTAAATTCTGAAATCATAATATCGAGATCGGCTTGCAACTCAGCATTAGTTTCTTGGTCATCATTTTCATAATCACTAGCATCACTTTCATCAGAACTATCACCACGATTAACAACAAAATAAGAGAATCTTTTTTTGTCCTTTGTTGATGGAGAGTATTTTGAGTTATCTTCTTTTCTTACATTGATTTTTTCATCCCCATTATAAGATATAAATTTATATCTTTCACCAGTTTCATTATCTACAACATAATCAGGACGAATGTTTTTATTTCTTCCCTTAAGCGAGCCATCAAAATTTATTTGAATAAAGTTTTCTTCCCTATTTTTATATTAAATTTTAAAAAATTAATATTAAAAAAAAGTTTAAAATACTTAAAAAATAATTACATTTAATAAAAATTTGTATAAAAAAAGTTAGAGTATGTTAATTTTGTATGTTTATATTACAAAAAAAAAAAAAGTTTTTATATTTTTATTTACCATATAATGAAATTAATTTTAAGTTTTTTAATTTTAAGTTAATCTTGTTTGAAATAAGATTAAGTTTTTTAATTTTAAGTTAATCTTTTTTTTTTTCAAATAAGATTAACTGATTGAATTGTTCCAAGATGCAGCCAATAAAATTATAAATAGAACTTGAGTCTGTGTCATTAAAAATATGCAATTGGGGGTTACATCAAAAAAGAAAAAAAAAAAAAATTTATATTTGTTTTAATACCCACACAAAAAAAATATTATACTATTATTAGGTTTAACAGATTGAAAAACTTAAACATATAGTGCTAAAATATTATACTATTATTAGGTTTTTTTAAAAAAAAAAAAAAAAAAAAAAGAAATTATATTTCTGTAAGGAAAAAAAGAGATAATAAATTATTTATTTAGAATTTTTATTTTTGCCTTTGCCCTTGCCTCTTCCTTTACTTTTACCCTTGCTACTGGATGATGTTGATTCCATACTGGTATCATTCATGTCGAAGCTATCTTCGTTGTTGAGGCTTGTATCCAAACTATTGTTTAAACTATTATTAGATTTGTCTGCATTGTCTCTTTCTAAACTATTTTTCTCTTTTGATTCTGAATCAAAGTTTATATTTCTATTTGTATTTTTATTTTTTTTATCATCTATATTATTATCAATTTTATCAATACTATTATCTGTACTATTAATAGTATTGTTATTGTTATTATTGTCTATATTATTATTATCTATAATATTATTATCTATATTATTATCTATATTATTATTATTATTATTATTATTATTATTATTGTTATTATTATTATTATTGCCATCTATATTATTATTTTTTGTTAAACCATTATTGTGGCCGTTGTTTTCACTTTTAGAATTAAAAAATTTGCATGCAATACAACGGAATTCTATATAAAAAAAAATTAGTATGATTTTAAAGCAATTTGTTATTAAGTAAATAAAACTTACGAATGCTTGGGATCTCTTCACGAGGGACATAACCATTATTGGTTCCACAATTTTCACAAATTAATGGTGATCCATGAGTTGGACCATCTGAAACTAAAAAATCAATTAATTTGTCAAACCACCATTCTTAAGTAATAAAAATAAAAAGTTAATATTATATTAATAACTAGTTTTAAAATTTTAAAACTACTTACTATCTTTAGGGTTTTGTGGAGTTGCTCTAATTTGTGATGTTGATTGAACTCTATGATGTGGTTGTTGTGTATAGTGTGGTTGTAATTGTTGAGCCCTTGGATTTAACATTTGTTGCTGTTGCTGTTGTTGTAATTGAAGTTGTGGTTGTTGTTGTGGTTGTTGTTGTTGTGGGTGAGATGGAGGTGAGTATTGTGCTCTTTGGTATTGTTGTTGTGGATTCTGTTGTTGAGCCCTAGAGTTTCTATTTGTATTGTTTGCTAAAATATTGCTTTTACCATTTAAAGTTGGTAAAATTGTATTACTATTTGAATTGTTGCTATTATTATTATTATTTTCTAAAAAAAAAAAAAAAATATTTAGATACTGCATCACTGTAATAATAATTATAACTATTATCTGATACCTACTTTTTTTCTTTATTATATTTTCGTACTTATCTAAAAGTTTTTTTGTATTCTCAAAATCGGTTTCACGCTTTCTGTCATCCAATTTTTTTTCTAAACCTACTTTTAATTTTTCTAATTTGTTTTCGTAGTTCTTTATCGAATATTGAAATACGAAACCATATGATTTTGTTAATGTTAAAATTCTAAAATGATATAATATAGAATGTTAATACCAATATTAAATAAAAAATAGTATATACATTAAAAATGATCAACTTACAAAATAGGGAATAATAAAGAATATAAATAACACATAGATTTTTCTGAAAATGTGTTTGATGAACGGGATTTGACATAAGAAAATAATACTATAAAAAACTCTACAATGAAACTATAGATAACAATTTTTCTAATAATATCTTTGTGGAATGCTTTGGAGCTGTTAATTTTAGTTTCCATGTTTAAAATTTTGGACTCCATATCTAAAAGTTGTTTTTCGAATGTGTCATTCTGAATATAAATAAAACTATACTTAATATTTATTTCTTTTGCTTTTAATGTATGCTATATAAGAGATACTTACTTTTTTTGAGAAAAAATTACCCATTTTTATAAATTTCTATATATAATATTATTATTTATATATTATGTTTAAATATAGTTATAATGGTATTTATTTTCTTTGACTAGAATACTAACTGATCTCTAATTTTATTTTTATTATTATTGTAACTTTATATTTATTATTAAATACTATTATAATATTGATAAAAAAAAGCTGTATAAAATAAAAATATAATTTAAAAAAAAAAATAAAAAAAAAAGAAAATTTTTATTTAAATTTTTTTTTAAAATTATTTTAATTATTATTTTTGTTTTTATAATTTTAAAAAAAATATTTTATTTTTTGTAGTTAATTACTTATCCAATTATTAAGTTTGATATTTTTTATATTTTATTTATTATTTATGTAAAACAAAAGAGATTAAAAAAATAAAAAATAAAAAATAAAAAATTGTGAAGTGCTTCAAAAAAATTAATTGATAAAAAAAAAAAAAAAAAATTTTATAAAAAAATAAAAATTAAAAAAATAAAAAAAAAATAAAAATAAAATAAATGATTTATAGTTTCTTTTTTTATTTTTTTTTATTTGATTTTTTTTTATTTTTATTTAATTAATTATTTAATAAACTAATTATTGTAACCATTGGCCTTTAAGGCATCAGACATTGCAGAAATTAATAATTTTACATTACTTGGATTAGCATTGAAACCCATTAAACCAACTCTCCAGACTTTACCAGCAAAAGCACCAATACCACCGGCAATTTCAATGTTAAAGTTGTCTAAGAGGTATTTCATGACCATTTTACCATCAACACCTTCTGGGATGGTAACGGTTGTTAAAGAGAAAAGACGACCACCTTTTTCTGAACTTTCATTGAGTTCATTAACGAATGGCTTAAGACCTAATGATTCTAAACCTTGATATAATTGAATAGCAGCAGCTTGATGACGGGCCCAAACGTTATCAAGACCCTCTTCGACCAAGAGAATGAGTGATTCACGGAGAGCATAGATAAGATTGGCTGGGGTTGTGTGATGATATTTTCTCATTGGTGGTGGATCAGATTTGACTACTTTTCCATCAGCAAAGTTATACTCTGGACACCAATATTGACCTAATAATAATGTATCTAAATACCAATTGGCAACTGGTGTTTTTCTAGTAGCAATTTTTTTACAAGCGGCATCTGAAAAAGTTAATGGACTGATACCTGGTGGACCACTTAAACATTTTTGACCACCGGTATAACATGCATCTACTTTCCATTGGTCAACAAAGAATGGAACACCACCCAAAGCAGCTACACAATCAACCATTAATAAACAATTATATTTGTGACATAATTCACCAACACCTTCCATTTGTTGTTTGACACCTGTACTGGTTTCACCGAATACTAATGTTAATAAACTTGGTTTATGGGTTTGTAATGCACTTTCGATCTCTTCTAAACTGAACCAACTTCCCCATTGCTTGTCAACTTTTAATATATTTGCACCATATCTAACAGCCATTTGATAAATTCTATCAGAGAAGAAACCTGAAACTAAACAAACAACTTTATCGTTTGGTTCTATTAAATTTGAAACACAAGTTTCCATAGCAGCTCTTTAATAAAATAAAACATTATTAGCATTTTTATTTTCATATTATTTTTATTTTTTTATTTTTTATTTTTTTTACTTACGTTCCAGCACCTGAAATTGGGATTGTGAAATGGTTGTCAGTTTGGAAGAGATATCTCATTAATTCCATAGTTTCATCCATAACAGTATAGTAATTTGCATCAGTGTAACCAATCATGCTACTTGTAAGTTGTTGATTAACTCTTGGATGTAAATTTGATGGACCTGGACCTAATAATAATCTAACAGGTAATTGCATTGTGCATGTTTTAATTTTGTGTTTATCTGAATAGCTCATTTTATTACTATTGCTATTATTATTTATTATTGCTTGTATCTAAAGAAATTTGAAAAAATAGAAAATATGAAAAAAAATATCTGTTTGGGAATTTATAAAGTTTTTTTAATTAACAAAAAAAAAAAAAAATTATTTTTAATTAAGAAAAAAAAATAAAAAATTAAAAAATAAAAAATTTAAAAAAAAAAATGAAATTTTGAAATTATAATAATAAGAGTAAATTAGATTATTATTATAACAGTATGCAATAATAATAATATGATGTAAATAAAAATAAAATATATAATTAAATTAATTATGAATATTTTGTATAACATATATGATTATTCATGTTACATTTATTATAATGCTATTTATTATAATATTTAAATTTATGTGCGATATAACAACCATATTAGTTTTATTGTTCCATGCAATATTATAACAAAACTCAGGTCTCAATAATATAATTGCGAAATGCAATGGTATATGTAAATTATTTTAAACATCTATATTATTGTATGTAGGTCCTATTAAATATATGTTTTCTTTTAATAAGAATAAAATCATAAATAACACCCACTCTCAATAACTATTTTTAAAATATATTCCATATTGAAAAAAAAAAAAACAATAAAAATAAATATTTATATATAAATATAGTTAATTTGGGGAGTTTTTTTTTTTTTTTTTTTTTTTTTATAAATTTTATTTTTTTTTAATTTTTTTATAATTAAAAAATTTTGTTATTTTTTTTATTAATATATCAATAATATATTATATTTAAGTTATTTGTTTTTTTTTATTTAAAAAGTAATTACTATTTGATACAAATTAATTTAGTATGTCATTATTTAAAATATTATTAATAAAATCATATTTTTAATATAATAATGATAAATTAAAAAATTTAAAATTTTTTTTTATTTTTTTTTTTTTTTTTCAAAATTAATATATATTAATTTTTTTATTTTTTTATTTTTTTTTTCATTATTTAGATAATAAATTAATTTAATATCAAAAGATGGCAGAAAGTAAACCAAAATTAACAAATGCAGGATCATCAGCATCATTACACAGTATGTATAAGAATGTAGATTTATTCAGTGAAAATGATGAAGAACTTTATCCACCATTAGGCCACGGCGCAAGATTTGCTGCACCACTTGAGGACAGTCAATTACAAGCCATTGGTATGAAAGCTGATGAAATCAAAGCATTCCAACAACAAAGACATCAATATATCAATAAAGATAAAATCTACACTGATGAAATTAAAATTCCAAATAGATCCGATATGGCTGATTATCACCAACTCCATGTTCTTTCACCAGTCGATCAATCTAATGCCTCAAGATTATTAAGCAAACTTGTTGTAATTAAATTAAATGGTGGCTTGGGTAATAGTATGGGTTGCAAATCTGCCAAAGGTTTAATTGAAGTTGCCACAGGTACTTCTTTTTTGGATATGGCTGTTGCTCACATTGAAGTAAGTAGATTAGAATTGATAGCACTGTATAAAACTCAACTTTTCTAACTCATTTCTTTTTAGCAAATTAATCAAGACTATGGCGTTGATGTACCATTGGTAATTTTAAATTCATTCAAAACAAATAATGAAACAATTAAAGTAATTGAAAAATATAAGACCCATAAAGTTACAATTAAAACTTTCCAACAATCAGTATTCCCAAAAATGTACAAAGATACATTAAACCTTGTACCAAAACCAAATACTCCATTTAATCCAAAAGAATGGTATCCACCAGGTAGTGGTGATGTTTTCAGATCACTTCAAAGATCTGGTCTTTTGGATGAATTTTTAGCTCAAGGTAAAGAATATATGTACATTTCAAATATTGAAAATTTAGGTTCAATCATTGATATACGTAAGTAATTAATTAAAATTACAATAAGAATGACAACAACACATCAACTAATATAAATTTCTAATAAACTATTATAATAGAGGTATTAAATCATATTCATCTTCAAAAAATTGAATTTGGTGTTGAAGTTACAAATCGTATTAATACCGATGCAACTGGTGGTATTTTAATGTCCTACAAAGATAGACTCCATCTTTTAGAGTTATCACAAGTTAAAGCAGAAAAATTAAAGATCTTTAAAGATTTTAAATATTGGAATACAAATAATATTTGGGTTAATCTTAAATCAGTTTCAACTTTAATTAAAGAAGATAAATTAGTTTTAGATTGGATTGTTAACTACCCAGTAAATATACACAATAATAATAATAATAACTTTAATATTGTAGTCATATATTAATTAAATTTACTTTTAAAAACTAGATGGAAAATCATAAAGCTTTAGTACAACTTGAAACTCCAGCAGGTATGGGAATTCAAAACTTTAAGAACTCTGTTGCTATTTTTGTACCACGTGATAGATATCGTCCAATTAAATCAACCTCACAATTATTACTTGCCCAATCAAACATTTTCCAATTTGATCATGGTCAAGTTAAGTTAAATCCAAAACGTGAAGGTCAAGATGTACCATTAATTAAACTCGGTGAAGAATTTTCAAGTGTTTCAGAGTATGAAAAAAGATTCAAATCAATTCCAGATCTTTTAGAGTTGGACCATTTAACAGTTTCTGGTGATGTTTACTTTGGCTCAAATGTCACACTTAAAGGAACCGTTATCATTGTCGCCAATCATGGTGAGAGAATTGATATTCCAGACGGTGTTACTTTGGAAAACAAGGTATTATCTGGCACACTTAGAATTTTAGACCATTAAAAATAATAATAATAAAGAAAAAAAAAATTGTGTTAATCTAAAATAAAATTATTAAGTATTATTAAATTAATTGTTTATAAAATAAAATATTTATTTAAATAAAACCACATAATTTAAATGTAAATTTATTGTTTATTTTTAGATTTTTTTAGATTTTTATTTTTTAAGACCAATTTAGTTTAGCTGATAATTCATTCACAAACGAATCGCAATCACCTAAATAAACATAGTCAAACTCGTGGGGTTGTGCTACAATTTCCCTATTTACAAGAATTTGTGGTACATTTTTATCTAAAATATCTGGAAGCAAGGCTACTGGTTGAACCTGTAAAGAGCTACCCATTACCACTAATAGGTCTACTTTTTTAATATCTTGAACTACACATTGATCAAAACGGTCTGGTAAACTTTCCCCAAAAAATACGATATCAGGCTTCATGAAAGAACTGCCATCTGAACACTTTTTACAATATGGAATTTCCATTTTCATAATATACTCTCGGATATCATCGGCTGGGACATTATAATTGCATGTAATACAAGTTGCTGATTTAAAACTACCATGGCAATTCACCAAATGCTCTTGATCAATACCTGCAACATGCTCCAATGTGTCTATATTTTGTGTATAATTTCTTAATAACTTTCCCTCAACTTCTAATTTCTTTATAAAATGATGGGTTGGTGATGGACGGTGGGATCCTGGCCATATCTCTTTTGCAAATTCGAAAAATGCTCGTGGGTTGCTCTTTAGATAGTGAATATCAAATAATGATTCTGGTTGGGGTAAACTATATTTTTTTTCAATTGTTTCATATACACCACCTTTAGAACGGAAATCTGGAATACCACAACTTACACTGACACCTGCACCTGTAATTATTACTATATTTTTACTATTTTGAAACAATTCAATAACTTTGTCGAATGTGTCTAATTGTAAATCTGCAATTTTCTTTCTGTAAGGCTTGACCAATGAATTGTATTTTAAATAATTTAAAAATAAATTTACTGCAACTTTTTTTCTTGTTAAAAATGCAGTGATAATTTCCCATGCATCATCCTCTTCCTCTAAAACAAGTTTGAAACCAATTTCCTTAGTGAATTCCATTGGAGCTATACCCGATCCTTTTTTTTCGTTAATATATTTATACATAAAGCTACGAGCTACTAATTCTATATTCTCCTCATCCTCTTCTTCATTATTCTCTTCTCTTTCCCCATCTTGTTCTAATGATTGTGTTGTCTCTTGGTTTAAAACTTCGGTAGTTGTAAAACTTGAGGTTGATGTGGTATTGGCAGTAGTATTGGTAGTAGTAGTTGAGTTTGTTGATGATGCTGTGGTTGTGGTAGTTGTTGACAATGATAATGAGGTGGTTATATCATTTTGTTGCTTTTGAATTTTTTTAATTTCGTTGATATTATCTAAATGGTCATAATCATCTAAAATATCACTGCCACTTTCTGAAGGTTCATAGTCACCATCTGATGTATCTTCGTCTTCATCTGAATAACCATCCCCCACAAATTCGTATTTCCTGCCCTGTCTATCCAATTTATTTATAAGCTTTGGATCAATTTCGACATCTAACTCTTCATCTGAATCTATATTTTCTAATTCTTCCAGGCAATTCACTGTTTTTCTTTATTTGAATAATAAAAAAAATAAAAAAATAAAAAAATAAAAAATAAAAGTTTTGTGAATTTAGATATTTTAAAATGATTAGTAATTGGTAAAGAATGAAAAATATTATTTATTAATTTTTTAAAAAAAATTTTTTTTTTTTAATTTTTTTTCCTTTTTTTTCCTCTGTTTCTTTTTTTTTTTTTTTTTTCGTAGCCAAGTCCCATAGCAATTTTTTTTTTTTTTTTTTTAACACTTACAATTTTTTTGGTGTATTTTCATTT
>NW_003519900.1:0-14329 GCF_000190715.1 Dictyostelium purpureum | reverse complement strand
AAAAGAACCAACCATTAATTTTGTTATTTTTTATTTTAGCTCAATTTTATTCAAAAAGACGAAAAAACCAATACATTTGTAAAAGTAAATCCAATTCACTACCAAGCATTGGACAATTCAATCAGATTTTTCTCAATGGGTTCAAGAATTCAATAAAAATAAATAAAATAATTTTATTATAAAATGCCTTTTTCGTGCCTTTTTTATGAATTTCAGTTAAAAGTTTTTTTTTTTTTTTTATGGTTTTTTTATTCGCCAAAATAAAGTTTATATATTAAATAATAAATATTATTATTGAGCAAAATATTCTTTCTATACAAAAAATAAAAAAATAAAAAATATATTAAAGAATAAAATATAAAAAAATGATGACAGTTTATCTTTAACCAAATATGTATTAGTTTTTATCTAAAAAAAAAAAAAAATTAAAAAAAAAATTAAAAAAAAAAAAAAAAAAGTGTAGAAGGATGAGTATATAGCATGTCTCTGCTCTAATATCGCATAAATAATAAATTTAAACCATATACACATATAAATATATACATATAACACATAAATATCAATAAATATTTCCATATAAATCAAAAAAAAACACTTAAAAAAAATAATTTTTTAAAATAAAATAAAATTTAAAAAAAAAAATTTTAATTTTTTTTCAATTTTTTTTATTTTTTTTTTTTTATTTTTTTTTAAAATTATAAAAATTTTTGTGTTTATATTATATTTTATATTATTGTTTATAAATATAAATAATATTATTTAAGAAAAAAAAACAATAAAAAAAAAATATCCAATAATACTGTTATAGTATTGGGTTCATATTAAATTTCATTTTTTTTTTTTTGTTTTTTTATTAAACAATAAATAAATAATAAATAAAATACACAATAATTTAATCACAATATAAAAAAAGAAAATTTTTTTTTTCTTTTAAAATATAAAAAATAAATAAATAAACAATTAATAATTTTTTATTTGTAATAAAATAAACTATATATATATATATAATAATTTTTAAAAAATAATATATTTTCTTTTTTTTTTTTTTTGTTATTTTTTTAGAAAAAATTTAAATATATAGCATATATATAATAGGAATAAAAGTTATTGAATATTAAAGCAGTAACAGAATAATATATAACCAAAGAGAAATTAAATTATTATTATAGTATTAATATTATAATAGTTAGTGTAAAAGATGGAAATTTTAAATTTATCGGTAGAATTTCACGTACCGGATGGTGGCACTTTAAAAAAGATTGTTAGGGTCGATAACTCGACCAAGGTTGGTGATATGGCACGTTTACTTTTGGATAAGTTTGGTAGATCAGAGTTTGACCCATCACAATTTCAATTAATAGTCCCAACCAAATCATCAAATATTCAGTATACAGCTTTATCAGATTTAAATAAATCGTTATCAAGTTACAATATTAAAAATAATGTATGTAGCACTCGAAATCGAGATATTTTAATTATAATAAAAAACAATTCTCTAATAATAAAATAATTTTACATTTTAAAGGATGATTTAATTTTAAAGAAAAGACAAAAGAAATCAAATCCAACAAGTGCAAAATTAGCATCAAAAAAGAAACCCGAAAGTATTTTTAAAACATTATTTTCAATGTCAACACTTGAAATGAAATTAGGCGATAATGATAAAGTTACCCCAGAAATTACCGAAGTCGAAAATCAAATTGACGATTTAACAATTTTATTTAAATCATTTGAATATTTAAATAATTATTTTAATCAACACAAAGGTAATAATATTAAAATTTTCTTTTGCATAAAGTTAGAATATTAAAAACTAATACTTTTTTATTTTATCTTAGAAATTAACGATATTTTAATAATATTTCAATATAGCGGCAGCGAACAAGAAATATCAGAATTGGTAAAATCCACTCTTTCAAACCAAACATCATCATCGTATGACAGTGTCGATATAACACAATATCAAAAAAATCCAAAAATTTTAGGTAGCTTTATTTTATCATTATTACAAGTTATATTTTCACAAAATTCATCATACTCTCTGTACACTACATATTTAAAATCGACAACATCAGCAGTCACAACCTCCACAGATACTAGATCAACATATTTTTACGAAATACCAATCAAAAATAGAATTATTTTAAAACATATCATGCTGTTTTTATATAATTTATCTCAAAGAGATTCAAATCTATAGAGGCTTTATCAAATATTATTGGTCCATTCATATTGGGAAATGTTTTATT
This sequence comes from Dictyostelium purpureum, assembly GCF_000190715.1. NCBI lineage: Eukaryota > Evosea > Eumycetozoa > Dictyosteliales > Dictyosteliaceae > Dictyostelium > Dictyostelium purpureum. Next base: position 12,080 of record NW_003519900.1, on the reverse strand, counting down.
AGATCCACCACCACAAACAAATTCACCAGCTTTATTAGGTGTAAATAATCTACAACAAACAAATATTATAACGGCGAGCGGCAGTAATTTAGAAAATAGTAATAATAGTTTAACCAACTCAATCGGGGGTGATGAAAGTCCTGATTTTACTTTAAATATGATGAGTGGAAGTGTCGGCGGCGTAAAAAGAGAAAATAGTGGTAGTTCATTGTTAAATATAGGTTCGATTGGTGGTAGTAACTCAATAATTGGTGGAACAATAATATCATCATCATTACCAACTCACCATCATTTTCAACTACTACAACTACACCAACCTTAACAAATATATATAATACACCAACACAATCATCGACAACAGCACTAAATCATTTAAGAAATCAAAGTAATGATAATAATAATGGCAGTAATAATAATACCAATAATAGTAATAATAATAATAACAAAGACTCAAATAGAATACTAAGCCAAACCGAAAGTTTACTTTGTAAAAAGGTAGCAAGTGATTTAATTCAAAATATACCTTTATATTTATTATTTTCACATTTTAAAATATCACAATTAGATGGTGAAAAGGTCTTATTCTCATCAGAGAATATTTATTGTATAGATAAATGTAATTTTCCTCCAAACAAAGCTTATCTTGGCGAAATATGGGTTACAAATTTTAGAATCATTTTTGTAAATTCAAAAGATAACCAAACTTGTCAAATACCAAGTTCAACATCATCAAATTCAATTTCATCTTTAGCTTCAACCCAAAATATAAGTATACTGTCTTTAATGTCACAATTAAATAATAGTCATCACAATCAATCTTTTAATTCAAGTAGCAATAGTGTCAATAATACATCATTAAATAATATAAACAATGTAAACAACAACAACAACAACAACAACAATAATATAAATAATAGTAGTGGTAATATAAATACCAATGGTTCTAGTAATAATAGTAGTACACCATCATCATCCACATCGAATACACCAATACCAACTTCACCAATTCAAACTAGTGGTAGTTTTTCAAGTTCAAATAATTTATTAGCAAATGTAAATAATAGTAGTTCGAATAATTTATTAGGTTTAACAAATAATAATAGCATGAACTCGAGTATTAATTCCAGTATGAATAATTTCAATAATAATAGTTACTATAGTGGAGGTAATAAATTATCAACACTCGATAACACCGAAATACCTTTATCAATGATCTATAAATGGAAATCCATCAAAACGGGTCAACTTTACGATTCTTTCAAGATATACTGTAAAGATTTTCGTTGTAAAATTATTGGTTTCCCAAGCAGCTCTCCTTACCTATCAAGATTTAGAGATTTATTAACCAAATGTTCAATTCCAACCTTAGATACCATTTTTGCATATGGTAGTAAAGAGAATAGCTTTTCAAATACAGAGTGTTTCCCAGATACTGAGTTGTTAAAAGAATATAATAGAATAGGCGTATCATGGGACCATTGGAGAACTACAACCATTTCAAAAGTTTGTGAAAGTTACCCAACTCTTTCTGTTGTTCCAAAATCAATTAGTGATAATGTTGTAGTAACTTCAGCATATTATCGTAGCTTTGGTTTTCCAGTTTTAGCTTGGTCTCATCCAACTCAAAAATCAAGTATCACCCGTGCTATTTCACCAGATGATCAAAATAAAAATAGTAGTAATTATTTATTAAGTCCAAACTCTCCAAATAGAAATTCTTTTGGTACCTCTGGAGGTAATAATGGTAGCACTTCAAATTTATCAAATAATAATAATAATGGTTTAAATAGTGATAAAAGTGGAAACAACATGAATGTTAATCAAATAGGTCAACATTCGCTGTCGCAACCAATTTTACAATCACAACAATCCTCCATTGATATTAAAAACAATAGTTATTCTTCATCCAATTCATTATCTTCAAATGTAAATAGTTCAGGGGGTATTGTTCACAGTGGTTCAAATAATAATGTATCATTAGTTTCACCAGTAGCCTCACCAAGATTCCATCAAACCATTAGTTCATCATCAATACCTCAAGTTTGTCAAGAGGATATTGATTTCTTAAAGGCCATTTTGGATATTAAAAGTAGTAATATGTTAAATGTATTTGATACAGGAAAAAATGGAAGTTATTCATCAACAATGATTGGTTGTCAAATTGAATTCCTTAATCTTTTAGCACCATCAAAAGTTAAAGAAAGATTTAATAAACTTTTACATCTTCATCTTTACCATCCAGACTCTGAGTGGAGTGAAACTATTAGATTCTCTTGGTTGGATTCCTTAAAGCCAATATTATCAGCTGCTATTAATATAGCGATGCATGTTGATCAAGGTAGATCAGTCTTAATTCAAAATTCAGGTGGTCCAGATTTAGATCTTTTATTATCATCTCTTTCTCAATTACTTTTAGATCCATTTTACAGAACATTGGATGGTTTCAGAGTATTACTCGAAAAAGAATGGTTGTCCTATGGTTACCCATTTTCAAAGCGTTGTCATCTTAAAGGTAATGATGATTCATTCTCACCAATTTTTATGCAATTTGTTTTTATTGTTTGGCAAATTTGGAAAGAGTTTCCATCAAGCTTCCAATTTAATGAATATTATCTCTTAATATTATTGGATAATGTTTACAATAGTAGATTTGGTACATTTTTATGTAACAATATTAAAGAAAGACTCGAGAATAATGTTTACACCCAAACCAAATCATTCTGGTCTTTCCAAAGCCAAAACCAAGAAAGATTCACAAATTCATTTTACAAATTAAAGAATAGCAGAGATCCATTGCCTCCAGTTCAACACCTCAAGTGTCAACGTGTATTTCAAGATACTATGTGGAACGAATATTTCTATCGTTATTGTTACAAATCATCATTGGCTATAGAACAGTTTGAGGATCGTATTAAAAGTGCTTTACTCGATGTTGAAATGACAGTTAATAATGCAATTTCAGCACCAGCCTCAATATTATTACCTGGCTTGGAAAGTTTAGATTTATCTGGTCTTAGACTCTACTATTTACCATCGACCTATGACTCAACTTTATATCACCTAACCGGCTTGAAACAATTAAATCTCTCAAAAAACAATTTAAACTCTATAACATGCAGTCTTTCAAGTTTAGTAAATTTAGAGCGTTTATCACTTGAAGAAAACCATATAACAAATTTCCCAATTGAAACTATCCAACTGCTCTCTCAAAAACTTTTTTCTTTGAAGGAATTAAACTTATCATCGAATCAATTAATAGATTTACCAAACGAATTCTCATTATTTAAAAAACTACAAAAGCTTTCCCTTAAAAATAATAGATTCTCTACAATCCCAGAAGTTATCAACCATTTGGAAAATTTGGAAGAATTAGATTTATCAGAGTTAGACCTTTCAACCAACCAAGTAGATAATGGAATTCCAACTAAATTAACAAATCTTAAAATTCTCTTATTAAATCAAACCCACATCACCGAATTACCAAAGGAAATTGGTGATCTTAGAAGCTTAGAAAGATTAGAATTGGATTTTAATACTCTTACCAATTTACCACACTCTTTTAGAAATCTATTAAAACTTGAAGATCTTTCATTAGGTTTTAATACTTTTGTTGAAGTTCCAAGAGAAATTTGTTTCCTTGTCAACTTAAAACGTTTAATATTCGAGGGCAATCAATTACAATTCTTACCAAATGAAATTAGTCAACTAACCAAATTGCAAATCTTGAACCTGCGTCAAAATAAACTTGATACATTACCAGCAAGTATCGGTCAGCTCATAAATTTAACTAGTTTAAATCTTCATAACAATCAATTGGTTGCATTACGTCCAACTATGGGTTTATTGGTTAATTTAAATGAACTTAAATTAGATGGCAATCGTCTTAAAACTCCTCCACCAGAAATTGTAATTCAAGGTTTAAAATCAATTTTACTTTACTTAAAAGATTTAATTAAAGGTCAAGAGCAATGTTATAAAATGAAGCTGATGATTGTTGGTCAAGAAAATGTTGGTAAAACTACTTTATTAAAGACATTAAAAGATAAAAAAAAGAAAGCAGCAGGTGGACCAAATATTTCAACTGATGGTATTGCAATTGATAATTGGGTTTTCTCTAGTATATTCGAAGAGATAGATGATAACAATCGTATGGTTAAAAAGAAACAAGATATTACTCTTAGTATATGGGATTTTGCAGGCCAAGAAATTTATTATACAACTCATCAATTTTTCCTCTCTGAAAGAAGTGTATATATTGTAGCCTGGAATTGCGCATTAGCCGAAGAAGAATCAAGAGTAGAGTTTTGGCTTCAATCAATCACTACTCGTGCCAAGGATGCACCAATTATTATTGTTGGTACACATTTAGACGATGTTAATAGAACTACCGCCAAAATGCAAAAGAGACGTATGAAAGAGAAATACATGAACCGTTTCCATAATATCAAAGCTATTAAATTAGTCAGTTGCACAAGTGGTAAAGGTATTACAAGTCTTCGTGAAAAATTAGAGGCATTGGTTCAATCGCAATCAAATATGGGTGAATCGTTACCAAGATCTTACATGCTATTAGAAAATCTTGTTAAAGAGGAAACTAAAAAACGTATTATACCAACTATTCCATGGAATGAATTTATTCAAATGGGTACAATTTGCACAATTACAGATGAAGCAGAATTACTTAGAGCCACAATGTTTTTACACCAATTGGGTTCATTAGTGTATTTCCCAAAAGAGCCTGGTCTTAAACAATTTGTTATTCTTGATCCACAATGGATTACAACTATGCTCTCGTCAATTATTACAACCAAACACTCATATGCCAAAGATGGTATTTTAATGCACAAGAGTCTTAAGCAAATTTGGAGACCACCACAATATCCAAATAATCTCCATCCACATTTAATTTCACTCTTGGAAAAGTTTGAAATCTCTTATAATCTTTCACATGACAATAACTCATTCGAAACAGGAATGAGTTTAATTCCATCATTATTACTCAATGATCGTCCTGCTATATTCCCATCTCTTTGGGGTCCATTTAATTCAAACATTCAACAGTTTGGCAGAGTTTATCAGTTCGAATTTGTACCAAATGGTTTCTTTTCACGTTTAATGGTTAGAATTTTAAATTTTGCTCGTGTCAAAGCCAAATGTTATTGGAAGAATGGTATGATTTTGCAATATGACGAAGAAACCATCTTTTTAGAAATGAACAACGCAAAGAAAACTCTCTCATTTACTGTTAGAGGCGGAGTTAATTCCACAACTTTATCTCGTGACGTTATCGAAACAATTCAATCATTATTGGATGATTCTTTCCAATTAGCAACATTTGTTTATGTACCATGCTTCCATTGTATATTTTTATCATTACCCCAAACTTATTATTTCCCATTAGAAGTTTGTGAAAATGCCGCTGTAAAAGGTACTGGTTATCTCAAATGTCTTACCTACGATGCCAATGTCAGAACCGATTTGTTAGTTCCCGATCTAGTAATGTCAAATTTCACTGGTGCCAAAATTCCATTTGACCAATTAAAGATTGAAGAAATGATAGGTGAAGGTGGTGCTGCTCTTGTATATCGTGCAAAATGGCAAGATCAAACCGTTGCTGTTAAAAAATTAAAAACTATAGAAAATTTAGATTCTCCAATCGAAATTAACGATATTTCACTCTCCAAAGCTTTCAATGAATTCCGTAGAGAATGCTGGGTAATGTCAGAGCTCGAGCATCCAAACATTGTGCAATTAAAAGGTTTATGTTTAGACCCACTTTGTATTGTTACAGAATATTTACCATGTGGTAACCTTTATAGCTTCCTTCATAAACCTGAATTCGAAGCAAGTTGGCTTTTTAGATTAAAAGTTGCATTGGATGTTAGTAGTGGTATGGCCTTTCTTCATTGCAGTACTCCACCAATCATTCATAGAGATTTAAAATCACCAAATATTCTTTTAGCCTCCATAGATGAAAATTCACCAACATTAGCTAAAGTTGTAGATTTTGGTTTGTCAGGTCTTCAACATACCATTACAAATAGAGGTGTTGAAAATCCATTATGGCTAGCTCCAGAGATTTTAAACAAGACTAAAGAAGCCTCTACCCAAACTGATGTATATGCATTTGGTGTTATCCTTTGGGAATTGGTAACAAGAAAAGATTATTTTGGTGAAATTGGTTTCATGACATTAATAGAAGAGAAGGTTATTGCAGGGGAACGTCCAGAAATCCCATCAGATTGTCCTGAACTTTATGCTAAATTAATTAGAGATTGCTGGCAAAATGATGCATCTTTAAGACCAAAATTCACAGAAATTGAAGATAGATTAATTAAAATAGCAGAATCAATGTTCCCAGATTTACACTTTTCTAGTATTTACCAAATTCATTCTGATCCAACATCCCCACAATTCCAACATAATCAACAACACCAATTAAAATCATTAAATTTATCATCGCTCGACCAAAATCCAATCGATAATGAAATTCTTTCGCCATCAAGCAGCAATTTTTCAATGTTAAATACACCAAAAGATAACCAAAGCGATATTAGTGGTCCAATTTCAGCAAGTCACAAAAGACAATTATCAAGTGACAGTACCGGCAGTTATCGTAATAATAGATCAACTCATGATACAATCAGTCATTCCACAAGCATTGCATCAGATTTAATCGATATTGATAATACTCTTACAGCTCCTATTACACCAAGAAATAGATCCAAAACCAATGAAGATGCAATTATATCTAGTATTAAATTAACAGATTCGCCAGCATCATTAGAGGGTAATGGCAATAAACCACAATCCGCACGTTACCATCACCATAATCACCAGCATAACCACTATCCAATACAGCACTCACAATCTCAACAATCGATCGACATGGCTTCATTAATTGATGCTTTACCAAGTTTAAATAATAATAGTGGTAGTAGCAGCGGCGTAAACTCACCTAACCAAACCTCATCATCAACTCCAGCAGGTAAAAAAGTTATGTACATGTCAAATAATAGAAGAGGTTCAATTTCGATTCAACCATTCCACAATGAATTTAATAGGGAACTACTTCCTAATCAAGGTACCATACAATGTTTAATCAAAATTTCAAATAGTTCGGTGTGGGCCGGTACAGGTAATGGCTTTATTTCGACATGGAAGATCGAAGGTCCAGAGAAATACATCCAAAGAATTTTCGAAGCCAACAAAGATAAAAAACGTATTCATTGTTTATATCCATACATGAATACTGTTTGGTGTGGTTCTGCCGATGATACAATTACTGTATGGGATAGTGACACTCTCCAAAAAATTAAAACCTATCCAGTCCAGGGTCCAACATGTATCACCAGAGTTGGAAATACTATGTGGGTCGGTACTACCGTAAATACTATTCATATTTATGATTTAAAAAAGAAAACAAAGTATAAAGGTAAAATCTCATTAGATGGTCCAATTGAATGTCTTTTAAGAAGAGATCAAGAAGTTTGGGTTGCAGTTTTTGGTAATATTGCTAGAGTCGATATCAATTCATTTAGAGTTGTTCAAATGATTAAAGCTCATGATAAAGCAATTCATGCCATGATCGAAGTAGATGGACAAGTTTGGACCTCTTCGTCGGATGCATCAATTAAAATTTGGAACTCCTCATGTCAATTAGTACAATCAATACCTAACGCCCACAGTAGTAGAATTTTCACTCTAGAGTTGGTTGGTGACTTTGTTTGGTCTGGATCATGGGATACAACTATCAAAATTTGGTCCAGTAAAGATTATCATATGGTTAGTGAAAATTCAGGTAAACATAAAGACGCTATTAGTAGCTTTGTATATATTTCAAATGATCAGCTTTCAACATCACAACAACCAAATCAACAACAACAACAATCACCACAACAACCAAATATACCTAGACAAGTTTGGTCAGGTTCTTGGGATTCATCAATATGTGTTTGGACATTACCAAATGATTATATTAGCGCAGGTGGAAGAAATAACACACTTTATTCTTCAGATAATAGTGTAAATAATAGTATCAGTATTCATAGTAGCAACGGTAGTGTTATTAACAGCCCAAATTTCCCTCCATCACTTCCACATAATCCATCATCATCCTCAATATCATCAACAACATCAACAAACTCTACAACAACAACAACAACAAATAATAACAACTTAAGCACAATTCACGAAACATCACCACCATTATCATCAACCCCTCCACATGGTTCAGCAACAATAGGTCCAGCTACCAGATCTCAATTAGCTAGAAGAACTGTATCTTTTGTTTTTGATAAGTTTAATAAAAATAAAAATAACTAATACAAAACATTACAAATAAATAAAACTATGCTTTTGTGTAAATAGAAACTAGCTTTAAATTAAATTAATTTTATTTTATTTCATTTTTTATTTTTTAAATATTTGTTTATAAAAAAAATAAATATCATAATAATTTTTTTCTATGTGAAATCAAATGGTTTTTTATTTGTTTTAAAAATATTAAATTAAAAATATTTTTTTTATAATTATAAAAACTATTACATTATTTGTTTTGGTGGTTATTTTTTATTTTACTTTTATTGTTTTTTTATTTATTTATTATTGATTATAATTTATAATTTTTAATTTTAATAAAAAGTTGGTATGGTAAAAAAATAAATAAAATTATATATTATTATTTAAATTTGTTTAAGGAATTTTTTCTAACATATTTAAAATTTCGCTAAATGAAGGTCTTTTGTGTGGGTCCTGATGCCAACAAGATTGAATTAAATGAGATAATTGATATGGCCAAGCATTGGGGATGGGTGGACGTAAACTCTTTGTAGTAACAGCCAAAGCTAATTGAACGCTATCTAAACCTGAATATGGAAGTTCTCCAGTTCCCAGTTCCCAAAGGATAATACCAAAAGCATAAACATCAACTTTTTCTGTATAATCTTCGCCCATTAATAATTCTGGGCTCATCCAAATTGGTGAACCAATTGATTTTGTCATTTCTGTGGATTTGCTCTTTAGTTTCGAGAGACCAAAATCACAGATTTTTATGTTCATATTTTCATCCAAAAGTAAATTTAAAGATTTGATATCTCTGTGAATGACACCCGATAAATGTAAATAATTCATACCTTGAGCTATTTGAAGTGCCATTTTCTTGTAGAGTTGCATATTCATCTTTATCTTTTTCGAATGTAAAGCATCATATAGTGAGCCACCTGGAAGATACTCGGTTACAAAACATAAATTTGGTGGTGTTGTGCATGCTGCCATTAATAATACTATATTTGGATGTCTAAGCTTACTAAGAATAGTCAACTCTTTTCTAAACTCTTCTAAAACTTGATTATTTACATCTTCATTAATTTTGATTTGTTTGATTGCAACTGAACTACCTCTCCATAAACCCTTATATACAACTCCAAATGTACCCTCACCTAATTTACTTGCAATCTTTAATTCAGCAAATGAAATCTCTATATCTGAAAAATATTGTTGCGGTTGTTCTTGTTGTATTATACCGCCACTATTTTTTAATAAATTATTATTATTATTATTAAATTGATTATTAAAATTATTTATTAAATTTTGATTGTTATTTGGGCTATGATTATTTATAATATTATTATTGGGATTATTATAATTATTACCATTATTAAAATTGTTATTATTATTATTATTAAAGTTATTAAAATTATTAAATATATTGTTTGGATTATTATTGTTGTTATTATTATTATTTTGGTTTTGGTTTTGATTTTGATTTTGGTTTTGGTTTTGATTTTGGTTTTGATTTTGATTTTGATTTTGGTTTTGATTATTTTGATACTGCTGTATATTATTTATTAATGTACTATTACTTAATGGACTATGTTGTTGTTGCTGTTGTTGCTGTTGTATTATATTAAAATTATTAAAATTATCTAAAGGACTATTATTATTACTTGTATCTTCGAAATAAATAAATGGATATTGTGCTTGTTGATGGTTGTCTGATATTTCATCAAAATCAGATAAAAATTGGTGTTGAACTTCGATAGGAGGAGATGATTGATTTAATTGTTGATGTTGTTTAATTAAGCTTTCAAAGGGTATTATATTTAAACCAATAAATTGCACAAATTCATGAAAAGGAAGAGTTGAAAGTGGTAATAAATTTGCATTGGCACCAAAAACAGAAAGTTTTAAAGTTGGAACACCACCAGTTTTATCTTTAATCGAATTGAATACCTCTATTATATGAACAGCTTGTTGAGGAGAGAATTTTCTTGTATTTACATTATGTCCAACTAAATTAATTTGACGGAGTATTGGGGGTGTTGTATTTCTATGTCCACCACTGTTACTGTTACCATAGATTATAGATTTACTGTAAGAATATGTTTCGACCAATTGCTTAATATTCAATCCCAATGGTGAATGGGATGGAAGTGAGTTGGGGTACAATAAACCTAATGAAAATAAATACTGAGATGTTGGTGGTTGAGGTAAATCTGGATACAAATTTGATATATATTTTACAAGTTGTTGAAATGAATTCAAATATCCTCTTCCCTCGTCCAATTGTGTAAAAAAATGATAACAAAAATAAATTTCTTCCCATGATAACTCTTTATAAGACCCAACACTCATATCTACATTTGATAAGCTAAACTCTTCGAAAGAACTATTTCTTTGATGATGACCTCTTAAAAAATTTATATTTTTTTGTTGTATATTATTTTGATTTTGATTATTATTATTATTATTATTATTATTTTGATTATTATTTTGATTATTATTATTTTGCAGTATTAAATGATTTATATTTGGTGATAAACCCCCAAAATTCTGTTGCTGTTGTTGCTGTGGCTGGTATTGTTGATTAAATCCGTTATTATCATCATTTTTATTCATATTATTATTATTATTATTATTGTTATTATTATTATTATACCCAATAGGTATTGGTGCTATTACTGGACTTGAAGAACTGTAGAATACATTTGGCACTAAATAAGGTTGGTGTTGGTAATAACCTCCACCTTTCATTTTCTTCCTATATTTATGTGTTTGTGTGAGTTTTATTAAAAAAAACTATTTACTTATTATTATAACTATTATTATTATATTGTGTTTTTATTAAATTTTATATTTCATAATAATTTTTATTTCCTAATACCACACACAAAAAATTAGAAAAATTTAAAAATTATTATATAATTATTAAATTGTAATTTGTAATACTGTTATTGTAACTATTGATTTTTTATTTTATTTTTTTATAAAAAAAAAAATAAAAAATAAATATTTTAATATATTTGTATTATTTTTAATTTACTATTATTATTATTATTATTTTTATTATTATTGTTTTTGTTATTACTTTTCTTCTACTGCTATATTTGTCAATGTAAAAATTGTATTATATTTATTATTTTAGCTGTATTTGAAAAAATAATTAATAATGGTCTAAAAACTGGATATAATAAAAGATTAAAGTATTTTTAAAATTGTTTGTATAAAAAAAATTAGTCTCTTTTTCTTAAGATATAATATTATAGAGTGAATGAAAAACTAAAAATAATAATAATAATAAACAAAGCTATTTTTTGTATGGATGGGAGTATACGATATTTTGTGTGTGTTATTAAATTGATATTATTATAGAATGAATTTTTCATAACATTTATTTATATATTAAATTTAATTAATTTTAATACACTATTTAAATTAATAAATGAATAAAAAAAACAAAAATTATTTTATATAAATATACTGTAGATAAATTATTATTTTATTACTTTTATATTAATTATGAATAAATTTATATATAATAAAATTTTGATTTGATATTATAAATTTTTAAGAAAAATATATAAATATATAAATAAATAAATATTTATATATACTGTTCCCTCTATACATACAATATAATTGATAATAATATTATTATAATTATTAATATGATATAAATAAGTAATGTAATAATGTGTGTAAATATATTAAATTGAAAAAAAATAAAAATAAAAATAAAAATAAAATTAAAAAAAAAATTAAAAAATTAAAATTTTAAAATTGAAAAAATACTATATGTT
>NW_003519899.1:0-14353 GCF_000190715.1 Dictyostelium purpureum | reverse complement strand
AATAATAACAATAATAATAATAATAATAATGGTGGTAATAATAATAATAATAATTATAATAACAGCAATAATAGCAATATTAATAGCATGGCTCAGAAGTTTTCAATGTTTCCAGGCCATTTTAAAACCCAAGTGTCAACACCTGGAGGATTTTATTATAGAAATGGCTTTAATGCAAATAACATTCTAAATAATAATATTTGCAATAATAATAATAGTAATAATAATAATAATAATAATAATAATAATAATAATAATAATAATAATAATAGTAATAGTAATAAAAATTTTTCGACATCACCATCACAAACAATACCAATAGTTCAAAAAGATAATTCACCATCATCATCTTACTCTTCCAGAAGCCAACCACCATTTTTAAATAATAATAATAATAATAATAATAATAATAATAATAATAATAATAATAATAATAATAATAATAATAATAATAATATCAATTCCGAAAATAATTTTAAAAATAAAAATAATATAAATAACAATGAAGACAGTATGAGATCAATACTGGAAAGTAATAAAAATATAAACAATAATAATAGCAATAGCAGCAATACATTAAATAGAGTACCATCTCAATTAAATTTATCATCGTCATCAATAACTACAACCAACTCAATTTTATCAAATATTGATACAGATACAGATATAAAAAGAAATGAATCATTTGAATTTATGGATGAAGATAGTTTTACAAGTAATTCTGCTGGTGTTTGCCCAATGTTAAATAGAACATTTACCGAAGATGATGATATTGAAGATGAACACCAAAAGTTTATAAATAAAGGTAAACCACCAATGGGAACCAATGCATGCAAAGATATAGGTTTATTTATAAAAGATATCACAAAGTTATTCTATAATTTACGTCAAAGTTCCAACCCAGCAGAAGTTGCAACCATCAAAGAGTCTATTTGCGATAAAATTCAAAATGGTTTAATAACGATGCCATGGTTGTTAGGTTTCTTCCCACAATTAAAACAATTTGCCAATCAATCTTGTCCAATTTTTAATGTTCCACCAAATACACCACCACCATCTCCATCTATTTCTTCACCAATTTCTGAAATGGCCCAATCAAACTCAAAAAGTATTCCACATGCCAGTGTTTATCAAGTTTCTTCAAATAGTGCCAATAATTTAAATTCAATTCAATCACAACTTCAATTACAAAGAGAGGTTGATCTTATGTCTCAACGTAAAAAATCATCATCACCAAAACCACAAGTTAATGATCAACATCCAAGCTACCCTGCTTCTATTAACCCATCTTGTGAGGATAGCGATAGTAGCAGTAGTAGCAGATCAAGCTCTGCAGTTGGTAATCATACAAACGTATTAAGAGTAGTAGGTCCAAGTATTCATAGAGGTACAAAGTGTGCATTTTGTAAATTCTCACCAATTATAGGTAATCTTTATGAATGTAATCGTTGCTGCTTCTCTTTTTGCGAACAATGTAAACCAAATGAGACCCCAACATGCCCATCAAATGATCCAACTCATCAAATCCAAATCTATGCCAAACCAAAAGTTTGTAAAAAGACCGTCACTTCCTCTACTGGCGCAGGTGCTACCTCAACCCCAACTCCAATTCGTGGTTGTCCATACAAAAGAAAAACCCCAAAATGTACTCTAGGCCTTAAATTCGTTAGTGATGTAACCCTTCTATTTGGATCCCAAGTTCAACCAAATGAAGAGCACACTAAAGTTTGGAGGGTTCAAAATATTGGACCAGCTTTAAAAGATTGTTTATTAGTCCGTGTTTGTGGTAATGTTCGTTTACCAAAAGTACCAGCGATTTCACTTCCACCAATTGCACCAGGTGAAATTTTTAACATATCAATACCTATTTTTATACCCTCATTACCTGATGGTTGCGAAGAACAATTAGTTGGCGAATACTGGAGAATTTGTACTGCCGATGGTCTTTATTTTGGTGAACAACTTTGGATTAGTTTGGTAGTTAAAAATAAAGAGGTTTATGATTTATCCGAAAAACTAAATACCTGTGTATTATCAAAGCTATCAACATCAACAACCACCACCACAACATCAACAACAACAACAACAACATCCACAACAACAACCCAATGTACATGTAGAAGTAATTTAATAACATGCCATAATTGTCAATCAAGACAATCCTCAAATAACTATAGTTGTAATTAAATTATAAAAAAAAAAAAAAAGAATTTTAAATTCTTAATAAAAAACTAATAGTATCTTTTAGGGATTTTTTGTATAGTTAACCTATCCCTAATTCGAAATTGATTAATTTTATAATAAGATTTATTATAAAAAAAAAAAAAAAAAGTTTTAGTTTATATTTTATTTTTTCAGCAATTTCTTTTTTATTAACTATTTATTCAATAATTTATAAAAATCTTTTTGATGGGGGAAAAAATTAAATTTTTAACAAGATTTAAATGAGATATTTTAAAATATATAATATTATTTGTTTTTACAAAAACATCTTTTTCTTATTGTTATCACTTAAAAATAAAAGAAATAAATAAATAAATTTTATCAGTTTCTTTTTATATTTTAATAACTCGTTAAAGTTTAATTGAATTTATTTTTATTTAATTTTTTTTTGATTTATACAGGTTTTCGATAAACTTTTTAAATTATTAAAATATTTCTAAATAAATAAAATATATACACTGAATATAATTTTTATCTTTTCTTGAAACCATATTTCTTTCTTTCGTAAAATAGATCTGTTTTTGAACTGCCTAAATTTATAATTTTTGGACAACCATCTCTCTAAAAAAATGTATTAATATTAGAATTTTTGAAATAACTATATATTATAATTGAATATACTTACGTCTTTTTCTTGTGTAGTGCATTCTTTGCAATAGTAAGCATCTGAAATACCATTACCACCACAGGTTACGCATTTACCTTGAAAAGAACCATAATTACACTGTTTAATTTATAAAAATATATTAGTATTAAAATTAATTTTAAAAGGTTTTTATAAATAAAATACACTGTTATGAAACATACCTCATCACAAATTCTAACTAAAGTAAATGGTTTTACATATGAATCACAAATTACACATCTACCATCGCCTAAAATAATAAAAATTGTTTTGTTAGTGTCAATATCCATACTTTTATTTTACTATGAAACATTATACATACATTTTTCACACAAACGACCAATTGCAATACCTGGTTGTTTCTTACACATAATTAAATCTGGATCTATATTGTTAATGAAAAAAAAAAAAATAAAAGTGAGTTTAGGATATGTTATTGAGATTTATAATTATATTAAAGATACTTACGATGTTTTGACATTTTATATTATATATGTATATTTATTGAAAAAAAACTTGTTATAAAATTATTTATTTAGATAACTACTTTTACAAACTTGTATTTAAAAACATTAATGAAAATAAATAAATTTTTTCGAACTATTAATGAATTTTTTAAAATATAAAAAAAAATTAAAATTTTAATTTTTTTTTTTTTTTTTTTTTTTTTTTTTTTTTTTTTTTTTTTAATATCTATTTATTTGGAAAACTATGAAGCTATAATCTTAACAAATAAAATAAAATTATTTAATAAACTAAAAAAAAAAAAATTATATTTTTTAAATAAGAAAAAGAAATTTAAAAAAAAAATCTAAAATAAAAAATGTATTTTATAAATGAAAACAATTAATTATAATAACATTTATAGCTATTATTAATGATCATATTTAAGTTTATAATATAAGAATATATTATAATCTATAAAATTTCATTATAAACCATTTTAAAAAAAAAAAAAAAAAAAATTAAAATTTTTTTTTTTTTAATTTTTTTTTAATTTTTTTTTTTCGTTTTTAAAATTTTTTTTTTTTTTACACATATTCATTTTTTGATCTGTATATATTGTTCATTTGTAGATTTTTTTTCTTATTGTAAATAGTCGAAAGATTTGAAAGAGAATTTGCATTAGAGCATAATGTTGTCAAATTTAGTTAAAAGTTTCAATAAAATCAACATCAGTAATACCAGTACCATTGGTAGTGTCAGAACTATCATTTATACTAATCCAAATGAAGTTTCATTAAACAATTTAAGAGATAATCCAGGTGCAACCAAAACAGTAATATCACCAAATTATAAATAACCATAAAAAAAAAAAAAGATACTTATTTCATTGGATACATTTATTGGATATTTTTGGCAATCGTTTTAATGTTTGCGATTATGATTATCAATAGGGGTGCATATTGTATTAACACTTTACTTTTAATATTTATAGAAAATTAGACTTGGTAGAGGTATGGGTTCAAATAAAGGTAAAACTTCAGGTAGAGGTCATGGTGGTCAAAAAGCTAGAGCTGGTCACAGTAAGTAATCATTATATATTATAATTACACTATGGAAAATTAAAAACTAATCATCATTCATCATTGCAGATATTCCAAGAGCTTTTGAAGGTGGTCAAACCCCATTATTCAAAAAAATGAGAAAATATGGTTTTTCAAACTCTAAATTCGAAAGAGTTTATAACCCAGTCAACTTTAATACATTAAATAGATTAATTACAGAAGGCAAAATTAACCCAAATGAAACTATTACAATGAAGCACTTATTTGATTTAAATGTCACTGGTTCAATTTCACATGGTATTAAACTTTTATCAGATGTATGTTTTTATTAAATAATGGGTATATTGGATACAATAATCATAGTTATAATAACAATAATAATAATAATAATGATAATAACAAAAATAATAATCATTTGGTTTTGGTTTTTCAAATATTAGAAAATTTTTTATATTAGAAACTAATTGTAGATTTATTATTTTTAGGGCAAGGAATATTTCAAGCATAAAATTAATATTGAATTAACAGATTTTTCAAAAGCAGCTAAAGAAACTATTGAAAATTTAGGTGGTACAGCCCAACCAGTATATTATGATCGTGTAGGTCTTAGATATTTATTAAAACCAGAAAAATTCGATTTCACACCAAAAAGAGCTAGAGTTCCATTAAAACTTAAAGATAAATTCCCAGATCATGTCACTGGTTACATGGGAGCATTCTCAACTGTAGGTGGATTAAAAGCTATAGATACTGAAGCCGAAGAATCAAATTAAAAAAAATATATAACAATCTATAAATATAAAAATAAAAACCTAAAAAAAAACAAATAATTTAAAAATTTATAATACCCAATTTAAAAACAATAATTTTTTTATACTTATTAATTTAAATTTAAATTGGACTATTCGATAATTTGGAGATAATATAAAATTTAAAAGTAACCAAATTTCTTTTAAAACTTTGGGACAAGTATCCATATCATTATCTTTCAGGATTCACTCCGCAAAACCCACACTATTTGTGTTAGTTTAAGAAATTAAAGTTGTGAAATAAAAAACAAAATTAAAAAAAAAAAAAAAACTATTGTGTCATACAAGTACAACTAGGTAAGTATACATATTTTTAAATAAAATAATAATACAAATATAACCCTAAAAAACTACACAAATAAATAATTGTTATTTATAATAATTAAAAATAACAATATATTAAATTATTGTCATTAAAAGAATTTCTTTATTTTTTTTTTTAAATGGACTATATTATAAAATTAAAATATAAAAAAAACAAATATAAAAGTGGAATTAAAAAAAAAGATATTTATTTGTTAAAAAAATTAATATCATTTATAAAGTTTATTTTTTTTTTTATAATTTAAATTCTAAAATTTAAATTAGTTTTTAACTATAGTAAATATATTTTTAAATTAAAATTTATAGAGAAAATTATTTTACCATTTTAATCAGTATACCATAATTTTATATTTATAGTATTTTTAGTTTGTTGTTTGATGTGGTTGTGTTATTTTGGGTTTTTTTTTTTGTTATTTTTTTTTTTGATTCATATTAATACATTCAATAATAATTCAATTTGAATTATAATTTTTTTGTTTATGGCTAATATGATTTTGGAAAATTTCCTTAGTTTTTAATTAATTGATTCTGGTGTTACTCTTTTCTTTGAAAAAGACATCTTGATCAAGAAAAGAATAATGAAAAATTCAAAGATATATAATGGGACAAATCTAAATATAAAAAAATTAATTAATATAATGAGGTTTTTAAAAGAAATATGTTATTTTTATACTTACAAATCATTAATTGAGATATAACCATATTCTAAATATAAGGTTAAGAAAACGAAAAATACAGATGATGATGAAATTAAAATAAACTTAGCAAGAAGAGGAAGGAATGCATATTTAAAACATACTGAATCGCACTCTTTGTCCTCAGTTCTTGAATAATATCTTGATAATGCGTCAAAAATAAGTGAGCATTCACCAATATATAATGGGCAGAATACATAAACCCATGGTAATCTATTTGGGTCATTAAGTTGGAACTATATAATAATAATAAAAATAAAAAGTTAGTATTAAAAAAGATTTTATTTTTACAGTTTTTTTTTTTACTTACTCTCAAGAAAATTAAAGATGAAAAAATAAATAATAAAAATGAACAAGTTTTAAAGCAATGTTTAGTGGACATTGGTAATTTTCTATCGAGATGGGCCAAAACTAAAAATTCTAAAGATAATAATTGAGCTGGAATGAAAACATGGAATAAATAAAATTTTTTACCAAGGTAATGTCTTATGACAATTGCTGCAATTAAAATTGAGAACCAAAGGAAAGGGGCAATAACAAGACCACGGTAGAAATAACGTTTTGTTCTTGAAATGGTGGTATCACGGTATCTATGGATGATACGAATTTCCTTCATAAAATGCTTACCGATTGGATGGAAAAAACAAGGAATTGTAACGGCCATTACTGGTAACCATACAGCATACCATGGGAAATTAATAGTTCCATTATATTGAAGATGAAGGAATATGGTGGTGACGGCAATACCAAACGAGGCAAAAATAATGCCAATTTTAATTAATGGTGATGGTTTATTTGTGGTTACTAAATTAATATCATCAATTTCATATTTATTAGGACTGACTAAGGTTTGGAACATTATAAATTTGAAAAAAACAAAAAAGAAATTTTATAAATTTCTATAATTTAAACCAAAAAATGATGGTGTTATAATACTAATACTAAAGAGGACTAAGTTGATTATTATTTAGAAAAGAGTATATCACTAAAAAAAAATTATTTAATTGTTGATGTCAACTATTATTATTAATTTTTAGTATTTATTATTTTAGGTTATTTTGTATAAATAATTAAAAAATTTATATTATTTGATGATGTTATAATCTGTGGAAAGTTGATGTTATCAAATAAAATAAAAAAAATTTTAAATTTAAATTAAAAAAAAAAAATAAAAATAAAAAAAAATAATTTTATTTTTTAAATGGGGATATTGTTATTTTAATCGTAAAAAATAATGAATGTATAAAAAAAATTGAAAAAAAAAAAAAAAATAAAAAAAAAAATTAAAGAAAATAAAAAAAAATAATATTTTTGAGAGGTTGGGCATGCAATCCAATAAGATTTTTTATGTTTATTTAAAAAAATGGGTGTTGGTGGAGTAGTTTTAAATATAATTGGTGATTCTTCAAAAAATAAAAGAGACTTTTTTTACAATAACTAGTTAAAAAACAAGATAATACATTCATAAATAAATGTTTTAAAGATAAAAAAATCAAATAAAAATAGTAATAAATTATGTATTAAATTTAATTTTTTTTTTTTTTTCTTTTTTTTTTTTTCCCAAAAAAAAAAGTTAATATCAAATAGTGTTTTTTTTTTATTTTTTTTTTATTCTATCTATTAAAATTATTAAAAAATATATATACTTAAAATACATTAAAGAATTTCATGAAATCCAAATTTAGATGTAGTTAGAAAATAAATATAATGAATATTAAATTTATTGTTTTTTTTTTTTTTTTTTTTTTTATTTGTGGGAAATAAAAAAAAAAAAAAAATTTAACATAAACAAATTATTTTTTTTTTTGTTTTTATCATTATAAAAAATATAATTTTCTTTTGTTTTTTGGGGGGGGTAAAAAAAAATTTGCAAAAAAAAAATACGAAAGTGGATAGTTTAAGAAGATAATGTGCAGAAAAAAATTTACAAAATCATGTGCTTTTTTTTTTTTTAATTTATTTATCTGATATAATAGGGTAATAATATAAGATTTTTTTTTGTTTTTATTTTTATTGAATAAATAATGATTTTATGACTTATTGTTAAATTTTTTGGGTTAATTGTTTACTTTCTTGGCGTTATTGTTGTTGGGGGTGGTGGTAAAGAACTAACTGTTTCTAAAAATGCATCACTAATTAAAGAAGATGTTTTAATATTATTGTTAATATTATTATTATTATTATTATTGTTGTTATTATTATTATTATTATTATTATTATTATTATTATTATTATTTTTATTATTTTTATTATTATCAGTTATATTATTGTTGTTAGTTTTATCATTATTTAAATTAGGTGATATTGGAGTAAATGAAGTTGTTGATTTAACAGTTTCTTGATTTGAGGTTGGTAAACTAGTAGATGATGATGATGATGATGATGATGATGATGATGATGATGATGATGATTTTCTTCTAATATTTGCTCTTGACCCACCAATTGAAATTTTATATTTTCTTAAAAACATATCACTATTTGGGTGATCATTATTTTTATTATCACTACTGATTTTAGTATTGGTATTATCGGTATTATTATCTGATTTATTTACATTATTACTATTATTATCGATATTGCTATCCAAATTATTATTTTTACCATTATTATTACCATTATCAATAATAATAATATTATTATTATTATTATTATTATTATTATTATTATTATTATTATTACTATTATTATTATTATTATTATTATTATTTTGATCACCTGATTCTTTATTATTATTGTTATTTTTATTTAAATTTGGTAGAGAGGCTTGAGCTTGGTGTAAATTTAATTGTTGATTATATTCATCTTGATTTTTACGATATTCGTGATAATTTGAATGTTTGGGTAATTGTTGTTGTCTGAGTATTTGCATAACTTTTTGTTGCTGCAATAAAGTTTTATTTTGTTTTCTCCATGCAAAATTATCAACATCCGGACCATTCTCTAATAGTTGAACTATATGTGTTAGTTTTGCGTTTCTTGCTAAATCTAATGGTGTACCTCTTTTTGAAACAATGTTCCACTGTGCGCCATTTTGTAATAATGTTGATACTATATTTGCTCTACCAGCTGTTACGGCATAATGTAGCGATGTTTCTTTACCACTAAAATTATTTAAATAATAAAATATTATAATAATATATTTTGTATAAACATAATTATATTTTAATAAAAAAGAAAAGAGTTAGTATTAGCACGTGTATAGATTTTAAAGAATGTATAAAAAGAAATTAAATGAAATTTTAAAAAAAAAAACGAAAGTATGGGTGTGTGAAATATAAAAAAATTTAAACAATTAAAATTAATAGATTATTAAATTTATAAAAAAATTAATTGTTTTTTTAGTAAAGAGATAAAAAAGATATAGATTTAAAATATAGCGTGAGTGTGCGTGAGTGCGCGTGGGTGATGCGTGAGAATGGGTTAATGGTTTGTATAGATAAAAAATAAATGTTAAAAGAAGTTTTTTATGGTATTTAAAAAATATTATTATTTACATATTATAAAGAATATAAATAAATTTGGATATGTTTGTAATCTATTTTAAATATAAATCGGGTGGTTATATACTGATATACAAAAAATATGATAAAAAAAAAGAAACTGTAATTGTGCATATATTTTGATAACTAAAATAAAGTTTGGGTATTTTGAAGAAAAAAATAATAAAAAATAAAATTACTTACGCTGTAATTGCATTAATATTGGCGCCATTTTGAATTAAAAACAAAACAACGTCGTTATGACCCCTAAATGATGCTGAATGTAATGGAGTTTCACCATGTCTACTACCAACGCTAATATCTAAACCTTTTTTAATAATTTCTAAAATTGCTTCTTTTCTCTTTTCGGTTAGTGAATGTCTAACTAGATAATGAAGAACCGATGCACCATCTTTGTTTTTAATGGTTACATCAATATCATCGACTTGAAGCAAAAGCTTAACAATATCGGCATTACCTAAACAACAGGCGGAATGGAGTGGAGTCCAACCATTAATATCAACATCATTAATCGAGTAAGATTCTGTAACAAGTATTTTTTCAACTTGATCAACATCATCAGTATTGATAGTTACATGAAGTAATGATTTACCTTCATCAAAACGTTGGGGTTGTTTCTTGGTAACTGTTAATGTTAATGTGCCGCCACTGCTATCTAAGGAAGTAGTTATTGAGTTGGTGTTAGTAGTACCAGAGCCATCCCCATCTTCACTTGAGGTATCTGAGCTTTCATTCCAAAGTTCCATAACTGTATTTAACTCGTTTTCATAACGAGCAAATGTATTGATAACTAAGCCACCAACTGGTACAATGTGGGGTGATCTTTCATTTTTGGCATCTTCTAATCTTTCCATTTCAGATAAATAGTCCAAATCATAAACCATATCTTCGATATAGTTTAAACTTGTTATTTCGATTGATTCAGATTCTTTAGCCTCCTTTAAAGCTTGTTTAACAGCTTCAGTAGAGAATTTTTCCAACTTAAATTGATCTGCTAAAATAATTTGACATTTATTTACAAAATCGTGGATAATTGGATAGATCTCTTCTCTTAATTCTTTAATTAATGGTATTGGTGAGCTGAAAAATTTATTTGATAGTGTTAAGTTAATTGGTTGTGAAAGTAATGATTGACTACTTGTATTGGTAGAATTTTGAATAAAATTTGGTGTATTACTATTATTACTACTTGTATCATCAATATTATTATTTGATTTATTATTATTTGTAAATGAGGCTGAAATTGGTGATTGATTATTACTACCAATACTAGCAAATGAGCCGCTTGATTGTCTATTAGCTGGAATTTCTTTTGGTGGTGATCGAAGTACAACACTACCACTACGACTAATTTTACCTGTGCTATTATTTAATGGTACATTAATACTGCCACTACTTTCGTTTAGTTTTGTTGGGGTATTTGGTAAGCTTGATGAAACTGTAATATTTGATGATGAGCCACCCTTTTTCTTTTCAACCCTATTATCAATAGCTTCCTTTTTATCCTCTTCGATAGTAATAATTTCTATCATTTGCTCTTGGGGATCTAAAATCTTTTGAATTAACATTAAATTTGAAAAAACATCATTGATATTATTGGGAGGTTGTTCAATATAATTATCTGGAATTGCAGAGAAGTTGTAACCACGTTCTGTTAAAAATTCGTTTGTTCTTGTTTCGACTCTCTTTAACATCCATGCATTGATTTGTTCTTTTTTGATACCATTCATATATAAATCTTTTTCTTGTCTTAATCGGTCCATTGCTAATTCACATCCACCCAATGCTTGTTTAACCTTACTCATAGAGGCTTGTAAAAATGATGAGCTCTTTAACTCATTGACTGTGCTATCGTATCTTGGTATAAACATAAATCTCATATCCAACTGTTGGTTTAAGTAGAGATCGATTTTTTCACCAATTGCTTTTTCTAAATCTTTGAATAACGGATGGTCTGGATTGTTGGATATGTTTGTGAGGGTTGAGTGCATTTGCTTGATACGTGCTAAGCTATTTATATTAGAATTTTGCAATACATTGTGAATAAAATCTAAATCGACACCAAGATTTTCTAACGATGAAATTGAAAGATGTCTAACTTCATCTAAAACTTGTGTGTAAAATTTCTCTGATGGGTGGCATATCATTTTATCGGTAAGTTTAATATCCTTTAATGAATCAATAGTATATTTATTTAAAACCAAAACATCTTCAATGCCAACTAATACCTCTTCATTCTCTTCGGATGAAAAATAGACTTTGATAAAATAATCTTCTCTTTCTCCAGTGTATCTTGCAAATTGAGCCCTTGGTTTAAATGTATTTGTTAATGGGGATGGGTTTGATGTTGATAAACTTATTTTTTCGACATATTCCTCTAATGTTATAACTGATTTGTTTTTATGTGTTGATTGTGTTTGATTATTACTAGAAATATCTTGTAAAGTTGATGATGGTGAAATAGCACCATTACTATTATTAACTTGGTGGCTTACCTTAAACCCACCAATAAATGTTTTTTTATGTGAATTTTGTTGGTATTGATTGAATCTTACAATGATTAAATCACCTTTTTTAATTCTATCGCAACCTCTTAAAAGTGATGCATATCTTCTTACAGATTTTGCAATTTGATTAATATCATCTAAAGCGCTCCAATTGATAACATTCATTAAAAGTGATGCTCTTGATGTTGATATTATTGGAAATGGTAAAGTATTGTTTGTCATATTGTTATTACTATTACTATTGTTGTTATTAATACTATTGCTATTATTTATACCAGTACTGCTAGAAATACTATAGTAGCTATCCCTATTACTGCTTGTATTTGAATTCATTAAAGTTGAAAAACCAGTTGAATTTAAACTAATGTTGTTTGTGTTGATGTTACCACCAGATGAAGAGGTAGAGTTTGAATCATTTGATTTCATAATCAATGAAAATGCTGAGGTGGCACTTGAAATAGATAGTGATGATAACCCCTCCCTTTCTTTTTCCTTTTCCTTTTCCTTGTGGAAGTGCTCTTCTTCTTTTTCACTATATTTTTCGTCCAGTCTTGCCATATCATAATCTCTTGATATTTTATTTAATAGGTCATCACTTGGAATTAAACCAACTACCGCTGAATCTGGGTCTACTACATATGTATTCAAATGATTTAACACTGCAATTGTAAGGTCACCCATCATCTTTCTTTTATCCAGTGGTAAAAAATCTAACGTCTTTTGAAAAAATTGTAAAAGCCCAATATAATGTTGTGCCTTTGCTTCTGTAAAAAAGTCTTTGGTTAATGATTTAACCAATCTTTCATGAAATATTTGTGCAATTGACATCATTTTAATTGTATGCAAATGGCAAAATGCATTAATACATGGTAAAATTTGGTCCTAAAAATTTGTGATAATAATAAAAAAAAGAGGGTTAAAAATTTTTTTTTTTTTTTTTTAAAACAAATAAAAATAACTATATTATACTACTTACTTGAAATATACAATATACATTGGTGGCTGCACTATATGTCGACTTTAATGTATTATTACTATTGGCTTTTGAGGACTTTTTTATTTCCTTTTCTAAATCTAGAGCTTTTGATAACTTGGGAACATTTAATGTATCTAAATATCTGAACAATTCTGCCACATTTGCTATAAAAGCTTTCTCTAAACTGAATGCCTTTGTGCTCATTTTATTATTATTATTATTATTACTATTATTAAGTTTATTATATTTTTAGTACTATATTGGTATTGTTTCTGTCGATATTACGAATGTTATTATTATTATTATTACTACACATATAGATAATTATTTTTTTATTATATTTTGAAATAACACTACTTTTTTGGTTTTTTATTTTATTTTTTTTTTTTTGTTTATTTTCTTAAAAAAAAAAGTTTTTATAAGAAATTTTTATAAGACTATATTACAATATTTTATATTTTTATTTTGGCTATTGCTATTATTATTGTTTTATTTTTTTATTTTTTTATTTTTTTATTTATGAATAAAATTAAAAAAAATTAAAAAAATAAAATTTTTGAAACCAATTTACCGGTACCAGTTTACTTATTTTTTTTTTTTTTTTATATTTTTATTTTAAAAAAAGATTGTGATTTTATTAAACTATTCAAGTTATTATTATTTTTTATTATAAAAACTATTAATTTTTGTAGAAAGTGAAAAAACAAATTAATATTAATTTATTAAATAAATGAGTAAACAATGCAAATGGTGATGAAAATGAAAATGAAAATTTAAAAAAATAAAAAAAATAAAAAAAATATAAAAAACAAAAAATAAAAAAAAATATAGAAAAAGAAAAAGAGAATTATTACTGGTTTAAAGAAGTAATAAATTATTCTTTTTTTTTTCTACAATTCGATTTGTGAAAAGAAAAAAATATGGAAAAATAAAAAAAAAAAATTTTATTTTTTTATTTTTTTTTTATTTTTTTTTTTAAAATTTTAAGTTTTTTTTATAAAAAAAAAAAAAAATAAGATAAAATAATTTAAATATTGCCCAAAAAGATTAAAATAAATGAATATTCTTTTGATTATTATAATATAGAGAATATAATAAATAATGATATATATTTAGATTGTGTGGGTGAGTGAGTGAATGTGAGTGAATGGTGTGATTGATACTTTACTTTTAAAAAAAATAAATA
>NW_003519898.1:9220-14459 GCF_000190715.1 Dictyostelium purpureum | reverse complement strand
TTTTTTTTGTCCCCCTCCCAAATGAAATATCAAAAAAAAAAAAAATTTTATTTAAATTAAAATATATTTTAAAAATTAAACCCTTTATAAAAAATTTTTCTCTTAAATACCCCGGGAAATTTAAAAAAATTCCCTTTTTTTTTCCATTTTGTGGAAGAAAAATTATAATTTTATTTGACCAAAAAATTAAAAAAAAAAAAAAAAAATTTAAAATTATTTAAAATTTATTTTTTAAATTTTTTTTAAATTTTTTTATATTTTCAAAAAAAAAAAAAAAAAAAATTAAAAACGAAATTAACAACAATTATTTCATATATTTTTTGGAAATATAAATAGATATAATATATAAACCACAAACCGGATAGCCCAACAGCCCACCAATCAAAATAAACCATTATATAGATATATAAAAATAAAAGAATGGGTGATAAAAATGATGATAATTTATCGCTTCCAAAAGCCACAGTTTCAAAATTAATTAAAGAGATATTACCACAAGAAGTAAAGTGTTCAAATGAAACCAGAGATTTGATTTTAGAGTGTTGTGTAGAGTTTATTCATTTAATATCAAGTGAAGCTAATGATATTTGTGGTAAAGATAATAAAAGAACAATTGCACCAGAACATGTTATTAAAGCGTTAAAAGTATGTAATATAAATATAATATAGTTTTATAAAACTATAATGTTCAACTCATAATATATTTATTCTTTCATTACAATATATATTTAAAATAATTGTTTATTAACTTTTTATTTATATTTTAGGAATTGGGATTTGGAGATTATATACAAAAAGTTACAGAGGTTTATGATAAACATAAATTAGAGGTTAGTACAAAAACAAAGAGTAGCAAGAAATTTGAAAATTTAGGTAAACCAACAGAACAACTTATTAAAGAACAACAACTTTTATTTGCCAAAGCAAGATCAGCTTATCAACAGTCTGCTGAGGCCCAACAATTACAACAACAACAACAATTACAATTACAACAACAAGGTTTACAACCACCTCAAACCAACCCACAACTTCCAAACCATTCAGAAAATAATAACAATAATCAATAGTCAGTAATAATAAAAATAATAATATCAATAATAATCATGTCATAACGATAGTTAATAATAATTAAAAAGTGTTTTTTTTATTATAATTATTTAAATTTCTTTAAAAAATAAAATTTTAAAAAAAATAAAAAATGAAAATAAAAAAAAAAATGTATTATTTAAATTATTTATATCTCATTAACTCCACTATTTTTTTTATTATTTTCTTTTTTTTTTTTTTTTTTTTTTTTTTCATTCAATTTTTCTATTTATAAACAAACATGCAAAGAGACATATCTATATGGCAATGATAACAAAAAACTGATTTATACTTGTTAAAATAAAATTTTAATTTTTAATAATATTATTTTAATTTTTATTTATTTTTTTTATTTTTTTTAATTTTTTTTTTTTCCCAAAATTTTTTTTTAATTTTTATTATTATAATTAATTGTGTTACTGTGTGCAAGATTTATTTATTATTATTTATTATTTATTATTTATTTATTATTTGTTTATTTATTTATTTTATTTTATTTTTATTTTTATTTTTATCTTAATTTAAAAAAATAAAATTTTTTTAAAAAAAAAAAAAAAGAAATCACATGTATCAATACCAAAATAACAATAACAGTTTCCAACAAAATAATTTCCAACAAAATTATCAGCAACAAAGTCTTCAACAGCAACAACCACAGCTCCAATATGGGAACCAAAATTTATCACAATTTAATAATTCATCAATGATGTACCAAAACCAAAACAATTCATTCATTGGAATGAATGCAAATATTGGTGGTGGTATGAATAATAATAATAATATGGGAATGAATAACAATAATATGGGAGTGAATAACAATAATATGGGAGTGATGAATAACAATATGGGCGTTAACAATTCAAATAACTTTGGTGCAAATAATAATAACAATGTAAATAACTTTGGTATGAATAACAATGTGGGTGGTAATAGCTATGATAGTTTTCCATCACTTCAAGCACAACTTAATAATTTAAACAATTTTAATGGGTTAAATAAAATGAACAACACAAATAACAGTAATAATATGAATAATATGAATAATATGAATAATATGAATAATATGAATAATAATATGAATAATATAAATAATAATATGAATAATAATATAAATAACAATTTAAGTAACAATAAAAATAATGGTTTACTTAGTCCAATCAACAATAATCCAAATAATACTCCAAATAGTAATGTTAATAACAATAATGTTAATAATAATAATAATAATTCATTCTATAATTCGAATAACAATATGTTACAAGGTTTCCCAAGTAGATTGCCATTCTCTGAACAACAGCAACAATCAGCAAATACCACACCTAATACATCATATTTAAATGTAAAAGGCGAAATTCCACCAATTAGCAACGAGTCGAAGGCACAATATATAAATGTATTTTATAAAATTGGTGCTGTTGATGGAACAAAACTTCCAGGAAGTGTAGCTAAACCAATTTTCCAAAAATCAGGTTTATCAAATGAAGATCTTTCAAAGATTTGGAATTTATCAGATATCGACAAAGATGGTTGCCTATGCGATCAAGAGTTTAGCATTGCAATGCATTTAATCTATGCTGTAAAAAATGGAATGTCCATTCCCGCTGCCCTACCAAAACATCTTATACCAGCATCCAAAGTAATCTATAACGTTTCAAATCCATCAAATAAAAATGATTGGCAAACATTTGACCAAGCAACTATTCATTATAACAACAATAACAATAATAACAGTAATAACAACAACGTAATACAAGCCCAATTCCAACAACAAAATTTTCAACAAAACCAATTTTTTACATCAACACCATCAAGCGAATTTATTCCATCAAGCTATGTTCCAAAATCCAATGTTCCAGGTAGCGCAATTACCTTTGACCAAAGAGTTGCTTTATCATCTGATCTTGATGCTGCTCTTGCCAAAAGAAAACAATTTCAATAAAAAAACACCTTTAATTGTTTAAAAGAAAAAAAGAACCTATATATTTATTTATATTATATATAACATTGAATAAAAACTCCTTTTTAATTTAAAAAAAAAAAAAAAAAAAAAAAAAAAGATTTTTATTTTGTAAACTATAAATCGCGCTTTTTATTTTTTATTTTTTTATATATATCGACTAAATTTAGTCATCGAGCTCACCAATATAAACAATTCCAACTTTGCTTTTTTTATCTTCAGCGTCTTCTAACATTTCGAATGGTTCGTCGCTATTATGAAACTTTTCAAATAAATCTGTACAATCTTTACCAGCATGATCTGCAATATATTGGTCGTTAATACCTTCACCTGGGTGATTAGAGTGGAATTTACTGCAATCAAAAACCTAAATATTAAATATTAAATATAAAAAAATGTAAATAACATGTGGTAAATAAAATTATAAACTAAAAATATTACCTTTCCATGTATAATGATCCAACAATCGCCACGAGTATTATGTTTAGCAACTTCTTCTTTTGAAACCATTTTATTTATTTATTTATTTATTTAATTCTATTATTACTATATATTTTTAATGAATTAAACTCGTTTGTCTTTTAAAAATAAATTTATTTATATTTTTTAAAAAAAAAATTAAAAAAAAAAAAAAAACTATTTTTTAAAAATTTTTTTAATTTTTTAAAAATTATTTTATAAAAATGGAAATGAATATTCTCAAAGATTCCATTTTTTTTTTTTAAAAAAATCCAAATTTAGAGATTTTTTTTTTTTTTTAAACAAAAAGAAAATAATTATTATTATATATTTATTTGACAAATAAATAAATTCTTTATAAATTAATAAAAAAATTTTATTCTTTTTATTTAATTAATAAATAATACACTTTCTTATTGTTGTATTTTCCTCGACACAAAAAATATCTTTAATTTTTTATTTAAAAAAAGTTATTATAGTTACTTTTATAATATTATGTAAGTATTATTATTAAATTTAATAAGGATGTTTCCTACAATTTTTCTAAAGTAGATAATAAAAAAGAAAAGCGAATATATTCGAAGGACAAGTATTTTAGAAAGCAAGGATGGTGGTTTTGGTATTTCACCAGGATCATCATTTTATGAGGGATTAATAATATTATTTAATTGCGAGTGAACAATGGCCCAGAGTATATTTCCAAACAAAAAAACGAACATATTACAAATAAAACATAATGTAAATCAACACATAATATAGAAATTAATAAAATAAAAACCTAAATAAAATAAATAAAAATAAAGAAAATAAATAAATAAAATTATATTTATTTATTTTCTTTATTTTTATTTATTTTATTTGAGTTTTTATTTATTTATTATCTTGATTTACTTCTTCTGTGTCATTTAATTATAAAAACAAAAAAAAAAGTGTTACATACCCTTCAATATCTTTGATTTTAACCAAAAAAACAACAATCAAGATTTATTTTGAAATACCTACAATTTCGATCTGAGGATTTATAATTACCTTGGAATCTTTTAATATGGTTGGAGACAAAGGCTCTACTAAAATATATATTTGGTTTATTAGATTGTGTAAAATTGAAATCCTGATACTGATCCTTGAAAAAAAACATTTTTTTGCAGATTTGATAATAAATTTTTTTTTTTTTTTTTTTTTTTTTTTTTAAACCTGTATATATATATATATATATATATATATTATATATATATATATATATATATATATATATATATATATATATATATATATATATATATAGATATATATATATATATATATATATATATATATAGTGTATATATGTAGGTATATATATATATCTATGATATACTATATATATATATATATATATATATATATATATATTTATATTTTTTTATATATCTCTATTAGTAAATGCCGGTATAAACATCAATGACCAAATAAGTCTTTTAGTTACTATCTCCAATGGCAACATTCCAGTTGATTTTTCAGCCAACGACACTGAAACATTAAGACAATTGATTTCACAAGTTAATTTTACAGATTTTTCAAATATTGATCAAGTATTGGCACAATTACCACCACAAATCATGTCGTTAATACCAATGGAAACTATACAATCAAAAATTCAAGAGATGAAGGCCCTTATGAGAATAATATCTGGAATGCCTCAAACAAACCAAGAAAACCATATGCCTCAAAAATCCAGTGACCATAGAGGAAATCTGA
>NW_003519898.1:0-9120 GCF_000190715.1 Dictyostelium purpureum | reverse complement strand
TTATTTTTAAAAAAACTTTGTTCAAAAAAATAAAAATAAAAATAAAAAAGATTTTTTTAAATTTCTAACATAATGGTAAATTATAATATGTATACATATTATAACATTACATTAAAATTATTTTTCCTAAATCGCATGTGACAAAATAATTATTGTCACATGACAACCAACATAATAAAATATCCCAAAAGCCACACACGTGGAGGTAATAAAAATAATAATAATAGAAATAATAAAAATATTAGCATTAATAATAATATTAATAATAAACAATAAATAATTATTAAATAATAAATAATAAATCTATGATATTAATAAATTATTATTATCATTATTATCATTATGTTTCAAAATTTTAATAATAAAAATCCTAAAATATTTTAGTATTTACATACGCGCGCTCTCACACTAACACAAAAATAAAACAACCCTCTCAAAACCCGCATTCACACAAAAATTATTAATATTAGGTAAAAAACACAATATGATCATTTTATTTTTTTATTTTAAAATAATTTTATTTATAATTTTAATAACAATAACAAAATAAAGCAAAACCAAACAAAACCAAACAAAACAAAACAGAATTGATGGTTGTTATTATTTATATTATTTTAAAAAATTAATTTTTTGTTTGTAAAAAAAAAAAAATAACAAAACTCACTAACCACCAAACCTAAAAATAAAAAAATTTTTAAAAAAAAAACTTTTTTTTTTTTTATTTTTTTTAATTTATTTTTTAAAACTATAAAAAAAACATTATATAAATAATTACCCCATTATAATTTTTTTTTTTTATGTTTGTTTAAATAAGAAACATATAAATATCTTTAACGAATTAAAGATAGATATCAATCAAAAATAATAAAATAAAATAAAATAAAATAAAATTGTATGTGTGTTGTTGTTTGAATATATTTATAAAGAGGAGAAATTATAATTTATAAATATATAAAGAGAGAGGAGAGGGATACTTTTTTTTTTTTTTATCATTGGATTGTTTACACATATAAAATAATAATAATATCATATTAACTTTTTTTTTTTTTCTTTTTTTATACAGAAACAACAAATTTTTTTTTCTTTTTTTTTTTTAATATAATAAATTGTTAAATTAGTATAAAAAATAGTATTTGTAGTAATAGTAAAATAGATAAAAATGGAAGAAAAGAAAACAGGAGCAGCAGCAGGTACATATTCAAATTAAAAACTTAAAATAAATAAATAAAAAAATAAATAAATAAATAAATAAAATACTTACTTTTATTATTAAAATTTTTTAGCTTTAGCATTATTAAATCAAAAATTCCCAGTTGCTGATGTCATTGCAGGAACCAAGTGCGAAAGAGCAATAAAGTAATTATTTTATAACAAATTAAATAAAATGTTAATATTGATATTAATATTTTAATTTTTTTTTTTACAGGTGGGAATTAACAATTGGTGATGACTTAACACCAAAATGGACCCATAGTATTGTTTGTGTTTCTATCGAAAAAACACCATTTGCAAAAGGAAGTTGTAGAACTGCACATAAATTAAAAGATTGGAGCCATCCAGATCAAGGATTGGTCGGCAAATTTTCAACCAATAAAAAAACGACAAGAGATTCATATTTTACAGATGTTTTAATGCAAACTTTTTGTGCAAAATGGGCTGAAAAATTCAATGAAGCCAAACCACCAAAACCAATTACATTTTTACCATCTTATGTATACGAATTAATTGATCATCCACCACCATATCCAGTTTGTGGTGGTGAACCATTCATTGAAGGTGATTATAAGAAACATAATAACAACAGTGGTTATGTCAGTTCAGATGCAAGAAATACACCTCAATCATTTTCACATTTCTCATACGAGCTTTCAAATCACGAACTTTTAATTGTTGATATTCAAGGTGTAAATGATTTCTATACAGATCCTCAAATTCATACTAAAAATGGTGAAGGTTTTGGTGAGGGTAATCTTGGTGAAACAGGTTTCCACAAGTTTCTTCAAACCCACAAATGTAATCCAGTTTGTGACTTTTTGAAATTAAAACCAATTAATCAATCAAAGAAAGCTCTTTTAAGAGGAACTTTACCAGTTGTACAATTAATGGATTTCCACGACGCAATCGGTTTGAATGGTAATAATGGTAGTCCACAAAAGAACTATGATATGAATTACTTTAGAAATGGTGGAGGTGCTCAACAACCAATTTCATTAGATGACGAGGAAAAAATGCTTCAAGAGCAATTAGAAAGAATTAGAGCTCAACAACAAAAGAATAAACCTGCTCCACCGTTAGTTAAACAACCATCAGGCAACAATTTAAATAAACAATCAGCAGCAGCAGCAGCAGGCCAACCAATCTCACCAAAACCAGCAATTGTTAAGACACCTTCACAAGGCAATGTAAATAAACCAATTTCACCATCAAAAGAAACAACAACTACTGCAGTAGTAGCAGCTGCTACACCAGGTGGTAGTAATGTAAAAGTAGAAAGTAGCGCTCCACAACCACAACCAGCTCATCCAGCTCCAGCAGCAGTTTCAGTTCAAGTTAGAAACTCACCACCACCATCACAACCAATTTCATCAGGTTCATCATCATCAACCACATCATCGACCTCATCAGTTCAATCAGGTTCATCACCAGACGAACAAGTGGTACCAGATCGTTCTGCTTTTGAAAAATGGGACTTGAAAACAATTAGAAATCATGATACTATCAGAGGTTTACAAAGTGAATGTATCACTGGTGATTCATCAAAATTATTCAGTGGTTCAAATGACGGTCAAATTGGTATTTGGGATTGTAGTGGCGAAATTAAACATATTACTAACATCAAGGCTCATGGTAAGTCAGTTAGATCAATCATTAAACGTCCAAATTTCGAATCAAATATTTTAACAGCTGGTGCAGATTCATACGTCAAAGAATGGGATATCAACACTCAAACTGTTGTTAAGGAAATTAAAGAGTCAAACGAAGTAAACACTATTTTCATTCAAGATAATCTTTTATATACTGGTTGTAACGATAAAACCGTTAAAGTCTGGGATATGAGAAACTATGAGTGTGTTAAAACTCTTAGTGGCCATACCCGTGCTATTAAATCTGTATGCGCTTTAGGTAACCTTTTATTCTCTGGTTCAAATGATCAACAAATCTACGTCTGGAATCTTCAAACTGGTACTATTCTCACCAATTTCCAAGGCCACGAGGGTTGGGTTAAAACTTTATACACTCACAACAATATGCTTTATTCTGGTAGTCACGATGAAACTATCAGAGTTTGGGATCTTAAAACTACTCGTTGTGTTAACACCATTAAATGTAAAGATCGTGTAGAGACTTTACACGTCACCAATCAAGGTATTTTTGCTGGTAGTGGTGATTATCTTCAGGTTTTCAATCACGAAAAATATGAAAATTTAGCTTCTGTAAATACAAGATCTTCAATTCTTTGTTTATGGAGAAATCAAAATCAATTATTTACTGGTTCACTTGCAAGTAATCTTAAAGTTTGGACTTGGGATAATATGTAATTTAATAGTATATTAATAATTATAAAAGTAATAGTAATAGTAGTAACAATAGTAATAATAACAAAAATAATTTATATTAAGATTTTTTTTTTAAAAATAAAAAATCACACAAACAAAAAAAAAAAAAAAAAAAAATTAATAACGATATATTATAAAAAATATTATTATAATAATAATATAGAAATAATAACAAAAAATTATTTATTTATTTATTTATTCATTATAATAGTAAAAATAATATTTTAAATAAAAAAAAATTTATAGTTTTTATAAAAATGAAATTTTAAATGTTCCAGTTATTTCTTTTTTTTTTTTTTAAAAAAATATTTTTTATTTATTTACTTAGTTTTTATTTTATTTTATTTTATTTTACTTTATTTTATTTTGTTAAATATTGACCAACAGTTGAGGAACCAGCTTTAATAAAGACATCATTGCAAATGATTGAATCCTTTATGGTGCATTTATCTTCAATGTTAACATGGTCCATAATAATTGAATTTTCAATACGAACATTATCACCAATTTTACAATGTTTGCCAATAATCGAAAATTTAACACTACATTTAGAACCTAATGTTGAACTGGCACCTATAACACAATATGGACCAACTTGGGTTGGTGTAACATTTGCAGCTGGATCTATAAAATAATTCTTTTCTAATTTTGGTTCCAATGGTAATAAAGATAAATCACCTTTTGAAATCTAAATAATAAATAAATAATAAATAAATATTTTATAATAATAAAATTCTGTGGTAAAAAAATGAATTCTTACATCTCTATTAATTTGTTGATATGATTTAACTGTATTAACATTCATACAATATCCATTCTTTAAGATATATGCTAAACATTTAATTGTTTTTTTCTTTTGAATGTTAATGTCAGAGAATTGGTTAAATGGTGAGGCGGTAGATGACATTTCTTGTGAAATTTTTTGAGTTAAATTAAATGCGCTCTCTGGTAATGGTCTTTGACGCTTGATATTTGGGATTTGACAAGATAATAAATATGGAATTAAATGTTTTTTAATATCGGAAAATAATGGATATTTTTCTTTTTGATCTTCTACAATTAATTCTAAAACCCATCTTGAAAAAATATAAAAATGTGTGTCTTGTAAATCACTATAAATTGTTAAATTTGGGAAACTAAAATAGTAATGTTGTTGATATTTTATGATGATAATTAAAATAAAAGTGTTAGTTTTGATGTTGACCTAATGTTTAAAATTTATTAACTTACTGTTTCAATAAAGATTTGTTAAATTGTAAATTTTCTTCAATCTCGGTGCCTGGTTCCATCATGATAACTTTTTCTTTCTTTTCATCCAATGCTATATAGTCAGTGAAAATTAATTCTTTCTTACTTGATGATGGTGCTTCAGCGGCACCTTTCTTGCTTGGTTGTTCTACAACTTTTTGTGCTGGTTTTAAAAGCATAGTAACTGCTGCCTCGCCGCTTCTATGAATATCTGCCATTTGTCTAATAAAGGTTTCCTCTAAAACTAAATTTGCGTTTAAAATAATAAAATACTCAGACTGTTTAAAGATAATAAAATAATTTAGTCGTTAGGATGATTTATTCTGTATAAATGATTTGATTCTTTATAGTTACTTTAATTTTATCTCTGATTCTATATAAAATTTCGCAGGAAGCAAGTCGATCTTTTAATACAAAGAATTCGACCTCAAGACCTTTATAAATTTCTGATACATGTTGTCTGATTTTTTCTTCTGATGCTTCATTTACAACGATAATAATTGGGTTATCTGATTTTGCTAAAATATTTATAATAAAATTTTTATGATTAGATTGAATGACTCTCTTTTTATTTATTATTTTATTTGAGTATCATATAATAGTTGATATTACTTTCAAAACCTGCTTTTTCTAAAAACTCAAATTGATACGAAATTAAAGGTCTATTGGCAATTGGTAATAATGAATGTGGAATATTATCGTCAATTGGTGAAAGTCTTGAATTTCCACAAGCTTTGTCGGTAGCTAAAATAACAACTTGAAATTGAGTTTGTGTCATTTCTATCCTGTTATTCGATCTTGATTAAATATCTAATTTAGACTAAATAGTGGTAAAAAAAATGATGAAAAAATAGGAAAAAAAATTTTAAAAAAAATAAAAAAAAAAAAAATAAAAAAAAAATTCAAAAAAAAAATAAAATAAATTTTCATCTTTTTCTCATATATATTTAAAAAGAAATAAAAATACTAAAAATGCCACCATTTATTTATAAATAAATTTTATTTGTTTTTTTTTATTATTTTCATATTATAATTTAAATTTTAAATCCAAAAATATTTTTAATTCACTTATATAATATTTTATTATTTATAGTAATATTAATAACTACATTAATAGTAATAAAAACAACAACAATATTATTAATAATAATAACAATGGCCACAATTATAATCTTAAATTCTCAAAATAATGTTCATTTAATTATTAAAATTCCGGTGTAGGATTAAAAGAAAAAAGTATTCCTGATGATTCGTTTAGACATTATTATTTTTCTTTCATTGAAATTTTTTAAAAAAAAAAAAAAATATAATTATGTTTTTTTTTTAAAAAAGGGTGTTAATAATTTTTTTATATTATTATAAATATTATTTATTTATATAATAGTAAATTTATAGATTAGAAATAAAAAATTAAATGGGAATTACATTAAAGATAATTAATATATACATATAAATAAAAGCTATGGATAATAGCAACAATACCAATAATAGTGACAACAGTAATTATAATAATAATAATAATAATAATAATAATAATAATAATAATAATAATAATAATAATAATAATAATAACAATAACAATAACAATAATTTTGATGAAGAAATTGAAAACCATAATGAAAATCACCACCATCATCATAGATTTAATGAATTAAAAGAAAGAATGAAAAAGAAATCAATAGTTTTTGAGGTCGATAATATACCGTGCTATTTTCAAGGTGGTATCATTAAATATAATAATAGACCCAAAATAATAAGAAAAAAGAGAATATATTCAAAAAGAAATGGTGTAAGGGCATACAACAGAGACGATGAAGATTTTAATCACCCATCATTCATCGAACTTACACCAATAACATCAAGTTCAAATGACATTAATAGCGATATTAACAACAACAGCAATAATAATAATGATGTTTTATTAGATGAATCAATATTGTCATCACTTTCATCACCATACTCAAATATTTCAATACCAAATAATGTTAGAAGCAGATCGAATACATCAATTCGACAAAAACTTCATACCACTGACACAGACAATAATGATGGTGATTTAAAATCAAAAACATTAAATAGTATTAAAAATCAAATTAATGAAAAGAATAAAGAAGAAGAGGAGTTGGAAAAAGAACTTGATGAAATTATGGTAAAAAGAACATGGAAACAAACATTTTTTCATTATTTAGGACTAGGTGAACTATTTACCCCCGCACTATATAAAGCCGCATCTATGGAACTGATAGGGTCTGCTTTGTTTTTATTTATGTCATTGTCTATATTAATTTCATCAGTAAACTATTATAATTTTGCGTTCAATTCTGATGCTGCTAATTTCCCGCCCGAACAAGTATTAAACTCTGTACCAAACTATAGAATTCCCGTAACCGCTGGTGTTTTGCATATACCCCTACTATTTTTATTAATCTTAGCAACTGCTCCAATTTCAGGCGGTCATTTAAACTCAAGTATAACTTTTGCAACTTTCCTGGCCGGCTATACCTCATGTATGCATAAATATAGAGCATAGCAACTATTATTATAATATTAATTTTAATTTTTTAGTTACTAGATGTGTATTTTATATTATTGCACAATTAACAGGTGGAATTATAGGATCAGCTATATTAAGGGGCATACTACCATTCAACATTATGAAGAGGACCAACTTAGGTATTTGCACGTTTGGAACAGATATTACCTATGGAGGTGCATTGGGTTTAGAATTTATGCTATCAATGTTAAATTTATTAGTGGCATTTGGTGTTGCATTGGACCCACGTCAAACCTCCCTATTAGGGCCAATAGGTGGTGCACTTTCAGTATCCTTTACATTAGGCTTATCGATTATTTCAACAGCTGGTATTGCCCCAAACTATATATTTGGTTTTAATATTACAAGATGTTTATGCCCAGCAATTGTAGTGGGGGATCTTACAAAAATTTGGCCGTATATAGTGGGACCACTTATTGCATCATTCACTATTGGTGTTTATATATATTTAGTACCGCCATTTAAATCCTTTCAAGCACCACAATATATAATTGAAAAATGTAAAAAAATTGAAAATAAAAAATAAACTATACAATATTATAAACAATAATTATTAAAAATTATATCAATAATTATATCAATAATTAAATTTTATTTGTGTAATATACATATTCTCAATTATAATAATAATCAATTAAGTTAAAATATATATAAATTTATTTTCTTTTTATTTTTTTTGGAAGACTAATAATTAGTAATTTTATTATAAATTTTAATTAATTAAAAACCTCTTTTAAAATATCTAAAAAAAATAAAGAAAACCAGTGTAAATAAGAAATTTAATCAGTTTAAAAGAGGAAAAAAAAAAAGATTTTAGATTATTTGAAATTATAAAAATAATTAATTATAATAAATATTTATTTTTTATTTATTTTTTTAAATTTTAATTTTTTTTAATTTATTTTTTTTTTTTTAAAAAATTTTTTATATTTTTTTATTAAATTTTCATTTATGAATTCACACCCCTCTTCAATTTAATTTTATATAATTTTTAATTGGTATTTATAAAAAAACATTTAATTGTTTAACAAAACTTTTTTATTATTATAAATAACAATAAAATAACAATAAAACACAAAAATATTGTAAAAACAAAATATTAAAATTAAAAATAAAATTAAAAATAAAATATAATAAAAACCCTATAATAATATTATTATATATATTTCAAATAATGAATGAAGCAAAGTATAGAAGTTGTGTAGGTGCATTAGTATTTAATCAAGATAATCAGGTATTAATATGCAGAAGGTCCTCAAAAAAGAAAACTTGTGTAGGAAAGGTAATTTATATTATATTTGATAATTGTTATTTTAATATGACTCATTAACATACTAATTTTTTTATTTATTTTCTTTCAATCAGTGGCAATTCCCACAAGGTGGAGTTGAAGTTGAAAAGAATGAGGATTATTACCATGCAGTACTAAGAGAAATCAAGGAAGAAATAGGATTGGAACCATCATTAGAAACTTTAAAATATGTCTCAAAACTTCAAAATCCAATATCATATCTTTACAACCAAGATGAACCAGTGCAAAGAAGTCAAGGCCACACAGGACAAATGATTCATTGGTATTTATTTTATCTTCCAAAAGACTTAATTTCTCTTGTCAATTTAAATAACGAATCACCACCAGAGTTTGATCAATGTAAATGGACAAGTTTCGATGAGTTTTTAAAAGATAACGATATGATGGTACCATTCAAAAGAGAAATGTTTAATACTCTATTTTTCGAAACCCAACCAATATAAATCAAT
>NW_003519897.1:5107-15045 GCF_000190715.1 Dictyostelium purpureum | reverse complement strand
AATATTTTAATTGAAATTTTTCAATATTTTTTTAAAACACCTCTATTTAAAATTATTTCTTTAATTTTTTTTGGGATTGGTTGATATAAATTAATAATATTTTCTTGTTAATTACTAAACATATTTTTCTCAAATAAATCTTTAAAATCCACTTGAGAATACCCTATAATCTTATGAATCAAACGTATTTTAACACTCACAATAAATTTTCAATAATTATGAGGTCTATATAGTATTTTGGGATCAATATGACATCAATTCTATTTATTTTGTAAAAATTTTGAAAAATTTCTAAACTATTAATTGGAAAGTTATCTTGTAAATCATTAATATCTTAAACATTAAAGCAATATTCGCCAAGCTTGGGACCATACTTATCAATCAATACCATAAAATATGTCATCTATTTGTATTAATATAAAAAAAATTGTATCGAACCTGCACCTCTCATAGAAGAAAATTAACATGTATTCACAGAAACTCCAGTTGGTCTCTTTCTTGATAGAATATTATTTGAATGTTATCTTTAACCTTAAATCTATTTTTTAATTTCCAATTAATAAAAATATAGTTCAAATCAAGTTTCATCTGCAAAAACTACCCTTTTCCAAAATTCCACTGTGAGTCACTAAATTGTATGGCCCATTGATATCTTTACCTCTTTGCTTTTTTTGTGAGATAAGGCTTATATTTCAAACTTCCAAATGTAATAACTTGGCAATGGAGTGAACTTATTAATGTGTTATTTAAAATTTATTTATTATAATTCTTCCGAAGATATCGTTTAATTTGTAGAATATTATGATATATCTCATTTGATAATAAATTTTTTTTAACCAATTCAATTTAATCTTTCATACTTATTTTACTCTCTGGATATTTTTTGAGTTGAATAGGATCATTTAATGCATAATTTATCGAAATACCTTTAATTGTTGATCACCTGAATCCAATTATTTCTTCTTTTTTTTTAATTGTTACATCCATCTCCATAAAATTTTAATTTATTTTAATTTTTTCAAATTGATTAGGTCATATTGTTTTATTTATTATAGTTTTATTAAAACATAATATTATTATAATAAAAATAAAAAAAATATGAAAAGTAATAAAAAAAAAGATAAAAATTAATTATCTTTCAGTAAATATTTGACCTACTTTTTTTTATAAGGAAAATAAAAAAAAAATAAAAAAAAAAATAAAAAAAAATATAAAAAATAAAAAGACAGTATTTTTAAAAAATACATTATTTTTTATATATATTTGCCTTTTATTGATAAAATAAAAATAAAAAATACAGGATTTACACAAGAATTAAAATTATTGATCATACCCGGTCAAAACAATCTTGAAAATACTGTATCATCAACCTTAAAGCTTTAGAAAAGAACATTTAGTAAATCGATAATAATTAATAATTTTATAAAAAAAAAAAATAAAAAAAAAAAAATAATAATAATAATAGAATATAATAATTCAATCTATTTGACGGAAGAAATACATTTTCCCTGGCCAGGCAAATATATTGGAACATCAAATGATTTTAATATTTTCAATATCCTATTAATTCATTAAATATTCAAATAAAATATAATAAAATTTAATTTTTTACTTATTTATGTACAAACCAAATATCGTCTTTTTATAAATTATTTAAATTCTTTTAAAATTTTTTTGCAAATAAGAAGCAGGATTTCAATGGTTTCTGGATCATGCTACCACTATCTGTAGAAACAAAATCTGGACAATAAATAACATTTTAAAGGTAAATTTAAAAAAATAACGGATAAAAAAAAAATATTTAAAATTATTTATTTTATATTTATTTTTATTCATAAATAGATAATTGTATTTTTAATTATTTTTCATAATTTCTATTAATTTTTATTTAACAATAATATACACAGTGTGTGTAAGATTATTTTTTTTTTATCATTGTCATTATTGATGTAATTTAATTTGAAAATATTATTTAAATTTTAAAGTGCGGAAATCAAAGTTAAAAAAAAATAAAATTAAAAAAATAAAAAAATGAACCTATTATACACATGATTACTATTATTAATTTCATTCTTGTTGATTTATTTTATTTATTTATTTTAAATATTTAATTTTTTATATAATTAATCATTTTTTTTTTAATTTTTTTTTTTTTTTTTTTTTTTAATTTTTTTTTTTTTTTTTTTTTTAAACTATAACTTTATAATTTTTTTTTATTTATTTATTTAAACATTTTTTAAATAATAATAAATTTTTTTAGGACAATAAATAATAAACATAATAATAAATAATATATAAAAAATATTATATAAAATTGAATATGGATAACGCCGAGAGATTAAGATTTTTAATAAACATTGAAAATAGACTAATTAGATTCCAGCAACCAAACCAAGGGGACCAAAGAACAATGATTATGAGGCTAATTGACATCGAAAGAAGAATACAAAGATTTAGAAATCAAAATCAAGCCCACAACCATAATCCAACACAGCCACCACCACCACCAACATCAACCTCACAAAATGCACTTCATATAGACGAAAATATGAAGTGTAACAGATGTGAAATTACTATTACCGAGGGGCTACATTCTAATTTTGAATGTAAGTGCAAAAAATTAGCAAAAATACTAATTGCCTATAGAGCTGGTATTTTATTAAGTTCCCTTTGAAGAAGAATAAGAACTTTAATTGGTACAGTAATTTGCATAAGCTTTTGGCTGGGTATGGTTAATACAATTAATTATTGTGTAAATCCGACATTTTTAATTTTCAATAAATCAATTAAACGGTAAATATACATAAAAAACCACGTATTTTTTAAAAATACTGTCTTTATTTTTTATTTATTTTTTCTTATTTTTTTTTATTTTTTTTTCTATTTTTCTTATAAAAAAAAATAGGTTAAATATTTATGAAAAGATAATTAATTTTTATCTTTTTTTTTATTATTTTTCTTATTTTTCTTATTTTTATTATAATAACATTACATTTTAATAAAACTATAATAAATTAAACAAAATGACATAATCAATTTGA
The DNA here is from genome assembly GCF_000190715.1 of Dictyostelium purpureum. NCBI lineage: Eukaryota > Evosea > Eumycetozoa > Dictyosteliales > Dictyosteliaceae > Dictyostelium > Dictyostelium purpureum. The sequence goes on along the minus strand of NW_003519897.1, from coordinate 12,004 downwards.
AAAAATAGAAATAATTTATAAAAATCAAAGCAATTCTGGAGTAGATTTTAAAGAATTAGTTGATGAAATTTGGTGTGGAATTGAACAAGAATGTATTGATAATTTATATGATTCAATTCCAAAAAGAATTGAGCAAATAATTGAAAATAGAGGTGTTTTCACAAAATATTTAAAGTTTTTAATCAAAATACCAAAAATAAAAAATATTTTTTTAAAACACTTAAAAATGAATTATCTTTTCAAAAATATTTAACCTATCATAAAAAAAAAAAAAATTAAAAAAAAATTAAAAAAAAAATAAAAAAAAAATAAATACAATTTTTTTATTTAATAAATCTTAAAAACTTTTATCTTTTTTATATTTATGAACCAATTTTATAATATAAAAAAAAAATATATAAAAGATATATTAAAAAAAAAAATTTTTGAGACCCAGCCAAAAGCTTATGCAAATTACTGTACTATTTTTTAAAATGAATGTTGTAGATTCTGGTGCTGTTGTTGTTGTATTATTGTAATAGATACTATATGGTTCTATGATATTTACTAGATATTTTAATAGTAATTCTAATGATTTAATTGATGATATTGAAAAACTTTTTTTATTATTTGTGTAGTTTGGTAAAAATGTTGGTACATTCATTGATAGGAAATACTCCAATGCTTCTATATTATCTAAAGAGTATGCACATTCTACTAAATCAAACATGTGTAGCTGTTCTTTTTTTCTTTTCTGTATAGTAAAATAAATAAATTTACATCGCTAAAAGTCTCTAAAAATGCTTTATATCTCTAGATTTTATTAATATATATTCGTTATTACATATGTTTACTATATAACAATAATCAATTAGTCAAAATGTTATTACCACTTACTTTTAATTTAATTTCTAATAAACTCCATATTTTCTTTTGACCATAAAGCCCAATGATCTTATGTTTAAATTTAATTCTATTAAAGTAGAATTGGTTTATTGTGGTTGCAGCTGCGGTTGGGAATGTTGGATGTATCTATTGTAATGTTTCTTTCTGCAATATCAATTGTACCACTTACTAAAAAATATCATTGTTTAAAACCATTCGAACTGTCTCTAATTTCTAATTCATTCAATATTTTATTTTTATTTTTTGATTTTAATATCTTTAAATCTGAAACTAATTGTCCAATAAAATCAATATCTAAAATTAAAATGAAAAATTAATTAAAATATTTATATTATTTTGTAAATAAATAGGTATGGTATCATTTAAATATGTGTATAAACTTACTTTTTGATTCAACAACTCTTAACTGATAGATTGTGTAACTATCACTTCCCAAAGAATCTAATGAAATTGTATAACTTATATCACATGTGTAATTATACCTTAACTGATGTGTCTTTGTATTTCACTTAATATATATTGTTTTTCCATTTTGAAAAAAAAAAAATTTATCATTACTATTATTATATGTTGTTATTATTATTATTATTATGGTAAATTCGGTAAATGATGATAAATTTAATAAAAAAAAAAAAATTCAAAAAATTCAAAATTAATTTTTTTTTTTTTTTTATTTTTTTTTTTCTAAAAATAAATTATTTTAAAAAACATATTTTTTTTTTTATCTAGTGATTGAAAATTATCTTTATCGTTATCCTTTTTTGTATCACTTGGAAGATTTAAAAAAAAAGGATAAAAGTGGATAAAAAAAAAAAAAAAAAGGATAATAATTTATAAAATTATAAAATATTTTTGTAAAAAAAAAAAAAAAATTGTTAAAATAAAATTGAAAATATACAAAGGTTTTTATTATTATAAGAAAAAATGATTATTATTATTATCACGCTTGTTGTGAACTCTTCCATCCTTTTTTTTATTGAGAATATCATATACAACATCTTGAATTTGACGATTCCATTCTTTGAGAAGATTACACGATTCAATGGTAGAGTCTTTTAGATGATGTCTTTTATGGGTAACATTAGAAGGTTTAAGAAACTATTTTATATTAATTAACTAGAATGAAAAAAAAAAAAAAAAAAACTTTGCTTTTAAAAAAAAAAAGAAAGAAAAACGAAAGATTAAAAAGCATTGTAAAACCTAGTGTTGATGCAATCTAGTTATTTTTTGGGTCTATTTATAGAGATAATTTAGAAAATGTGTAGAATAATATGTTTTTAAAAAAAATAATTGTAGAGTTCCAAAATTATCGCAAATTTTAAAAAAAAGGTAGAATTTTTTAAATTTTTTAAATTCTACCTTTTTTTTTTTGATTTGGATTTGTTGAGGTTTTAGTTTGACTAAAATAAATACATACATATTAAAAATAAATATAATTATGAATATACGTATATTATTATTTAATGTTGATTATTGTTTTTTTGAAAAAAAAAAACAAAAAAAAAAACAATAATTTGACCTTTTGTTTTGGTTTTGTATTGGTTGAGGTTTTTATTAATAAAAATGAAAATAATATTTTATTCGCTTTTAGTATTTAAAATGATTATAATTTTATATTATATTTTTAGATTAATGGTGATGTACGAAAAAATAAAAACAATGATTGGCATTATAATGTTTTTTTTAAATAAAAATATGAGTTTTTTTTTTTTTTTGAAATATAATATTGTCATTTTATTATTAAAGAGTGAGTTTGAATGTGAGTTTGTGTTAATTTTATCTGTGTATAAATTTTTTTTTTTTTGTATGTGGGTGTGTATCAGAGTCTAGGTGTACAAAAATGTAATTATACAGATCTGTTTTTTGTACATACAGATCTGTATAAATGTAATTATTTAAATTTATATACAAAAAAACAACAATTTCTAAATACATTTATTCTGAACATTCTATCATTGTTTGTCATATTTACATGTAATTTTATGTAAAAAAAATGGTAAAAAAAAAATGTAAAAATATTAAAAAAAATGTAATATGAACTTTTTAATAAAATTTTCATTTCAATAAAATTAAGATTTTTTTTTTCTTTGTATAAATTGCCAATATTAAGAATTATATTCTCAATTTTTTAAAATTATACTATAACCATCAAATTAACAATAAATAATTACCATTTTATCTTAATTTGTTTTATTTTTTATCTTAATTTTTGTTAGATATCTCGGATTCTGACATGTTATTAATAATATAATTATTAATAACATTGTATTTATTTAATTAAAATTTAAAAAGAAGCTCAATCTTTAATAAAAAATTATAGAGATAAAGAAAAAGAAAAAACTATGAAGAAAGGTTATAAAAGGAAGAATTAAAAAAAAATGTGGACAAAACTAAAGATGAAAGAAAAAATGAAAGAAGAAAAAGATTCCAACATTTAATGAATGTCCACCAGGATGATTTGGTTCTTTGGAATAAAATTGTATTACTTCAAATAATGCAAACTAAAATCCAAATGCGACGTCTAAATATTGAAAAGAAATATTTTAACTTATACCGAAAAGTTCAAATAAATAAATATAAAGATGACCCTTCTATTTATCAAGAAGAAGATGATGAGGTATATGATCAAGATTCAATCGATGCTATTGATGAATTATTTACAATGAAAATTCCAAAAACATCATATGTTGAAGACCATCAATCACCTTCTGATATAGAATCAAACGAACCAGGTAGTCAATCCCAATTAGAAAAAAATTCTCTTAAACCACTTCAAAATCAATCAAAAAAATCTTTTTTTAAATAAAACTATAATTTTTTAAATATATATTATTTTTTGTAAAGAGAAAAAAACTTTTTTATAATTTTATTTTTATACACACTTAAAATAATTTTATTTTTTTTCATTTTTAGTGATAATATATTTTTTTTATATACTAAAAAATTCATTCATTTTTTATGAAAGAAAACCGATAAACATGAATGAATTTTTTAGTATGAATGAATTTTTTAGTATGAATGAATTTTTTAGTATGGACGATTTTGCAAGTAGCTCATTAGATAAGTTTAATTCAAACAGAGCGGACTACCCAAAGATTACCAAAGAAGTTATAAAGAAATGTCTCAAGTATTCAAATATTGAAGATTTAGAAAAACCATTTAGAGAAATCAGTAAAGCTCGAAATGGGTATTAACTGCGATCTGACAGGTAATTAGCTGTAGGTATTAATGCCCTAACCCATGGGGTTTGATTCATGGATAATTAATTTGTTTTTAACTATAACTACCCATATTAACCTAGGTTTTTAAAAATAATATTGGAAAATAATTTATATATAACAAATACATAAAAAAAATAATTTTTTTGTAATAATAATTATAATATTTTATTTTTATAATAACTATAATAAATAATTTAGATTATTTCATATTTTTTAAACTATAAATCTTAAATAAAAAATTTTATATTTTAAAAATATTTTTTTTTATTTTTTATTTTTTTTTATTATTTTTTTTTTTTTATAATTATATTTTTATAATAACTATAATAAATAGTTTAGATTATTTCAAATTTTTTAAATTTTTAATCCTAAATCTTAAATAAAAAAAAAATAAAAAATAAAAAATAAAAAATAAAAAATAAAAAATAAAAAATAATATTTTTAAAATAAAAAATCTAAAATCTAAAATCTAAAATCTAAAATCAAAATTAAAAATAAATAATATATAATAAAAATTAAATTAAATAAAAAACAATGAAATAAAAAAACAATAAAATACAATTAAATTAAAATTTTATTTTTTTTTATTTATTTTTTATAATAAAAATGATTAACAATTAAATATCATTATCCATCAAATGGTTTAATATAGTGGTAATTGTTGAATGATGGAAATTACCATAATTAAACCAATTTCGTACCAACAGTAATGCTTGGATAGTTTCAAACTTTAGAGCACTTCGATTTTTAGTTTTGATATCTGGCAAATCTGAAAAATATCTTTCTAAGGTGATATTTGAGGCAGGTATACTCATATAAATATATTGATATAGATATATGATTGGAAAAATATATTTGTTTACCGACCAAAAAGATTTTATATTATCTTCACGTGATAATCTATCTCTATTTAAAAATTCATCCAGCTCTGAATTGAACAATCTTGAGTAATATTCCATTTTTGATTCTTTTTGGCTTTTATTTGATTTTTTTTTATCCAAGTTGCTGGAAATATGTTGTTTATCTAAATATAATAATATTGAACTATTTTTTTTATCATTATTATTATTATTATTATTATTATTATTATTATTATTATTATTATTATTATTATTATTATTATCATCATCATTATTATTTAAATCATTGGAGTAGTTAAAAAAGCCATTATTTGAATAATTATTATTACTACTAATATTTTGATTTTGATTTTGATTTTGATTATGATTTTGATTTTGATACAAAGATTGACTAAGATTTAATGATCTAAGGTGATTTTCAATATAGCTAACTGGTAACCTTGAAAAATGTTGATTTAAAGTATCTATTGCTGTCTTCCAACCTTGATTCCAAGTTGGATGTTTAAACATTAAACCTTTATAAAATGGATCTATTAAATATGAATTGTAAAATTTTTCATTTCTAACTTTGTCATCCATTTTAGAATAATATTTCGATAATACAGCAATACCTTTTTCTATATGAATTAATAGATCATGACCTTTCAATCGTTGTTTTAATAAATCGAATTTATCAAAAATCATATTAATTTGAACCCAAGCAGTGGAAATATTTGCTTGAAAACATGATTGAGCTAACGTGCAATTATAAAACAATTCATATATCTCTAAAAATAATTTCAATTGAAAAAAATGATGTTTATCTGGATAATAATTTGCCCCATATTTTAAACCATTAAAATAATTTGAAAAATTGACATCGAGGATTGCTTCTTCCATTGATTGAATTTTTACTAAATTTGTATAAAAAGCATTGAACCTTTGATCGTTATCAAAATGTGACATTTTTTGAAATTTTATATTATTATTAACACAAGTTGAATTAAATTGGTTTTCAATTTGTTTAATTTTTAATTTTGTCATAAATCTTTTAAAAATTATATAAAATAAATTTGGATCTTCACTATTGTTTTCATCAACAAGTTCAAGAGATGAGGTTATCTCTTTTACCACCAAATTTAATATATGGGCCAAACAACCAACATGGTTTTCTTCCATGTATAAACTTTTTCCTCCAAATCGATCATTTAATAAAATTTTAAATTCTCTAGCAAAACATGTATTCACATTTGCATTATCACCCATTGAATGGGCAACTCTTGATAAAACTTCATCACCACATCTTTCGATAATTGAATTAAATACTGATTGGGCATAGGTGGCACCAGTACAATCAGGAGTTTGTATAAAATCAATTAATATTTGATTACATTTTTCTTTTTCATACCACTGAAGTGCAATACCAAAACCAGTGGTATTTCCTGAAGTGGCATCAATTAATACAGTGTAAACAGTACTTTGATTGTGATTTTTAAATTTATTTTTTAATTGATCTTTATATAATTCAAATATATCCATTCCAGATTTTTTGATGGTATTGCCACTAAACAATTGAGCTTTTGGATTTAGAAGAAGAATTAATTTTCGGAAGGACTCATTTTCTACTACCGAAAATGGAAGATTTGATGATACCACATATAATGTTGTAAGGTATCTACAATTATAAATTTTATTTAATTAGAAATCAACAACAAATATTTTTTTTTAAATAATTAATATATAAAAACTTACCTTTCTAAAACCTTTAAACTTTTTTTACTATCGTTTTCATCTTTATTTCCTTCAAAAATTTTTTTAAATTCTTCTTGATGTATTTCATATTGTTTTTTTTCTATAGAAAAGATTCCGTGTGCTTTCTCTATATAAATTTAATTTTAAATATATTAATATACAATAAAAATTTAATTTTTTGTTTAAAAAAAATATGTTTT
>NW_003519897.1:0-4446 GCF_000190715.1 Dictyostelium purpureum | reverse complement strand
GAATAAAAAATAATATTATTGAAAGAAATTGTTAATTTTATAAAAATTCAACACATTTGTAATATTAATAAAATATAAAAAAATAACATTTAAAAATGCTCTATATTCATATAAATGCCTTAAATTATAAAAAAAAAAAAAAATATTATATTTTAACTCCATACCCAATTTTCAAAAAATAATAAAAAAACAGTTGAAACAAAATTCAATCAAAAAAACAACCCCTTTTTAATTCAATACAAAATAGCTTTTGGCCAATCAAAATTAGAATTAAAAAATAAAAAAATAATAAAAAAAAATAATTCAACATAAACTCTTACAAATTAACCACTTAAACAAATTATAAATAACATATAACCATTTCGAGCTTTATTACAAATTAACCACTTAAACAAATTATAAATAACCTATAACCATTTCGAGCTTTACTACAAATTAACCACTTAAACAAATTATAAATAACATATAACCATTTCGAGCTTTACTACAAATTAACCAATTAAACAAATTATAATTGGTTAAAAATTCAAAACTAAATATTTTTATAAATTGTCTCAATAATTTATGTAATTTAGGTATATTTAGAGTGAATAATACCCCAAACATCTTGAAAGATACAAAAATTTATCGGTGAATTACAAAAAAAAATTAATTATTAATTAATAAATTGTATTTTATAATATATATATATTTATATATATTGGTATATATATTTCTATATAAGTAACAAAAATAAATTACCAAAATCAAAAAATCAAAATTAAATTACCAAAATCAAATAATCAAAACTAAATTACCAAAATCAAATAATCAAAATTAAATAACTAAAAAAAAAAAAAATTTTAATATATTTAAAGCTCGAAATGGGTAGCAGTTAATATTTATTGCTACCCATTTCGAGCTTTAAATTAATAAAAGTCGTGTTAACTATTAATACAAAAATCAATTTATTTTTTAAAATTAACTGTTTATAAAAATATAATCCACATTCATATATTCTATTAAATTAAAAAAATTATTTATTTAATTTTTTTTTTTTTTTTTTGAATTAAATTGAAATTTTTTTTTTTAAATATAATAAACAATAAATTATAACAACCATTGGAAAAATATAAAGTTAATTAATAATAAAAAATGTTAAAAAATAAAAACTCTTTTTCAGTAAATATAAATAATATTAAATATAATTCTAATAATAAAATTGATAATCCATATTTATATGAAGGGGTAAATGGATATGTAGTGTATATACAAAATATATTAATACATATTGTTTTTAAAAGTAAACAAATTTACTTTGATCCGGTTACAACAATAGCCCAAATTTTATTTTATTTTATTAATAATAATATTTGTGATTTTAAAGATATAAATGAAAACAATATCCCAAAAAGTATGTTAATTATAAATAATAAAAAAGATGATTTATTATAAATAATAATAATTTTATTATTTTTATTTAAACTAATTTATTTATTTTTTCTAAATAATTATAGTTATTAAAAAAATCAATCATTATAAAAAATTTTATATTATTACAGATTGCTTCGCGGATGGTACACCCAAAAACTTCTTTTGTATGAATAATGAAGAGTTATCAGATATAAAGAGCTTTGACCACGATTTTGTAGCGGAATACAAAATACTATCAACAAATTATAATCATCTAAAAGATGGTTTTTTAATTAAAAATTTTAGTGGTTATTTCGAAATTCCAACTCCACCATTGAAAATTGAAGGAAATGAAGATCCGGAGTTTTCAAATATTAGCATTATTAAAAAAAAAGAACCGGAATGTTCAAATTATAATGAAATAAAAACTCAAATTTTGGAAAATATTGACAAAAGATTTCAAAAAAAAAACAAAAAAAATAATAATATGAATTGATAATAATAAAAAAAAAAATCACAAATTAAATAATAAAAAAATAAAAATAAATCTATATATTTTAAAAAAAAAAATCTTTATTTTATGGATCTAAAAAAAAATTTTATTTATTTTTAGTTTTATTTATTTTTTTATTTTTTTATTATATTTTTTTAATATAAATATAAAGAATATTATATTTATATTTCGAAATAAATCTTTATTTTATAGATCTAAAAAAAAATTTTATTTATTTTTAGTTTTATTTATTTTTTTATTATATTTTTTTAATATAAATATAAAGAATATTATATATATATTTCGAAATATATATATAATATTCTTTATTTTTATATTTATTATTTATTTATTTTTTATCTGAATTATATTTATTTATTACTTTAACATAATTTGAATTATTAATGAAACTCCAGATGGGTACATACCTTCTCACACAACCTACATTATCCACAGATATGGTTATCCAACAAAAATAAACAATACCTTTAGGTATACATAACCATTGGGTTTAAAACTTATAGGTAAAAACCTAGATAACCCATAACCATTTCGAGCTTTAGAAATCAGTACATATTCTGCAGGTACAAAGAATCAAGATGCCAAAAATATCACTAGGTAAATTTTATATTCAAACTGAACTGTATACCAAACAAACTAGGACAATTATCAGATGAAATCCAGAGAATACGTATTTAAAGTTAAAGCCAACAGTTATGCGGAATATAATTAATGTATATACAGGTCATTTGTTCCAAAAGAATCAAAAGATTCAAGCTCAAAGTTCAAATTTCAGAATACACTTGCAAAAACCTTGATCGATAGTTTTAAATTTCCGAAATCAAAGAACCATGATGAATATCTGTTAATAGTGGTATTAAAATTGAAAAAATTAAAAACAAAGAATCAGATGGCGAAAGAATATCACCAGGAGAATATTATATGCAAAGTGAGCTGTATACATTGATGTTCAATCAAAGTAAATGCAGAAGAGCTGATAGAGACTCAGAAAATTAAAAATTAAAAAATCAGTCAAAATTAAAATTAGTTATAAAATTAAATTAGATTTAAAAATAAAAAAAAGGAAAAAATAAATGGTTTGACCATCATCTATTTACCCAATTTCGATAAATATGATGATGGAATCAATTAAAAAATACAAAGAAAATAAAATTAAATAAAATTTTTTTATAAGTGTTATTAAAAATATATATATAAATATTATTTATTTCGAGTAAATTTAACAGCATCTTCTACGACGATGACCAATATCGATATCAATATTGATAATGTTAGTGTTACCACCACTGCATGGATTAAAACATGGAATGAAACCACATGAACTTCCACCACCTAAGCTATTGCCAAACCAAGAAGGATTATTATTACACTTCCAGATGAGCTTAACATTAATTTAGATGAGGCACCGTTAACTGGTTTAATTAATTAAATAGATTCTATATAAAAAATATAAAAAATAAATATGAATGTTAACATATATTATAAGGGGTTCTAAAATAGGTTAGTTTGATTTTTTAAAAAAAAAAAAAATAGTCCTACCAACCGCACCCCCCACAGCGCACCTATTTCAACCTTTTTTAAAACTATGTGTGCTATAAAAAATCAAAAAAAAAACTAAAAATAGAGGAAAAATTGAAAAAATTCATATAAAAAATAAAGCTCGAAATGGGTATTAACTGCGATCTGACAGGTAATTAACTGTAGGAATTAATGCCCTAACCCATGGGGTTTGATCCATGGGTAATTAATTTGTTTTTAACTATAACTACCCATATTAACCTAGGTTTTTAAAAATAATATTGGAAAAAAATAAAATAATTTATATATAACAAATACATAAAAAAAATAATTTTTTTGTAATAATAATTATAATATTTTATTTTTATAATAACTATAATAAATAATTTAGATCATTTCATATTTTTTAAACTATAAATCTTAAATAAAAAATTTTTTATTATAAAAATATTATTTTTTATTTTTTATTTTTTTTTATAATTTTTTTTTTTTATTATATTTTTATAATAACTATAATAAATAATTTAGATTTCATATTTTTTAAACTTTAAATCAAAAATAAAAAATATAAAAAAAAATAAAAAATAAAAAATAATATTTTTAAAATCTAAAATCTAAAAATTAAATTAAATAAAAAAAAATTAAATAAAAAAAAAATTTTTTTTATTTTTAATTTTATTTATTTTTAATTTTATTTTTTTTTAATTTTATATTTATTTATTTATTTTTTTTTTATTATATTTTATTTATTTTTAGTTTTATTTATTTTTTTATTTTTTTATTATATTTTTTTAATATAAATATAAAGAATATTATATATATATTTCGAAATGAATCTTTATTTTATAGATCTAAAAAAAAAATTTATTTATTTTTAGTTTTATTTATTTTTTTATTTTTTTATTATATTTTTTTAATATAAATATAAAGAATATTATCATATATATTTCGAAATATACATATAATATTCTTTATTTTTATATTTATTATTTATTCCCTTTCTTTATCTGCAATTATATTTA
>NW_003519896.1:0-14481 GCF_000190715.1 Dictyostelium purpureum | reverse complement strand
TTTGGTATTATTAGTCATTTAAAATATTTCTAATTATTTTCTAAATAATTTTAAATATAAAATTCTTTTTACAACTTTCAATAACTTCATGGATATCGAACCATAAATGGCCAAAAGACAATACGAAAAATATTAAAAAAAAAAGTTGAAATAAAATACATAGAAATAAAATAAATTGAAATAAAGCAAAGATAAATAAAAATAAAATAAACAAAAATAAAAGAATAAAGAAAAATAATAATTTTTACGATTTCGTATAAATATTATATAATATATTGTTTTTTTTTTTTTTTGTGGCTTTTTAAAGTTTCCTTTTTATTTAAAAATATTTGAAGTTTAACGGTACTGAGGTAAAGAGAAAAAAAAGAAAAAAGAAAAAGAGAAAAAAAATAATTAGTAAATCAATATATTTTTATAAAAAAATAATAATAATAATAACACATACTTTGTTGAAACCGATGGCTTCAGCGTTTGAACGGAAACAACGTCTGCACATCATAAGACCATACTTTCTGATGATACCATGGTGGTTACCACAGGTACGACAGGTACGTGAACCTGGACCAAAAGTTCTTGGGTGAGTTAACCATAATTCTCTAGCCATGTTTGATTCTGATGTAAAAGGTTTTTTTAAAAAATAAAATAAAAAATTAGAATTTTAGTTTTTTAAAAATTGAAAAAAAAAACCTATGGCTTTCGAAAAAAAAAAAAAATAAAAAATTTTAAAAAAAAAGTATTTTGGTAGAATGTCATGTTACTGTTGGTTTTTATATTTTTTCTGATTATTATTATTATTATTATTATTATTGTTTATTTGCTGTATTTATTTATCACTAAAATATTATCTGTATCCCTATAATTTATTTATAAACTTTTTTTTTTTTGTTTGTCTTTTATTTTTTATTTATTTATTTTTTTGTGTTGTTTTTATTAAAATATTTTTCATATTCCATTAAAATTTGATTAACCATTAAATATAAACTATTATCTGTTACATCATTGCTGTTGCCCTAAAAAAAAAAAAAATCGGTTTTTTTTTTATCTGTTCTGTGTATGATGTGTTTTTATTTTTTTTATTTTTTTCCATTATCTAACATAACATCTCTTCCAAATTAATTTTTATACTTTAAAATTTCCTTTTTTTTTTTTTTTTTATCATATTATTTAAATAATATGTGATAGATAAACCAAAAGTTATTATATATCTATCTACTCACTTTATATGTGCTGCTAACGAAAAAGAGAGAAAAAAAAAAAATAAAAAAATTGAAAATATTATTTAAAAAATGAAAAAAAATTTAAAAAAAATTTAAAAAAATTGGGCTTTTTGTCTCATAGAAATTTTTTTTTACAAAGATTTTCGTAAAATTTTTTTACACAGTTATGTAAATAGATTGAGGCACCACACAAAAATTCGTCTTTTTTCATCAGATTTTTTTGAGTCATGTCAAATATTTTATTTTTATTTTTAGTTTTAATATTTAATTAAATTAAATAATTACATATGACCATGATTAAACAATAAATTTAAATAAACACCAATAAAATAAAATAAATAAAATAAAATAAATAAATTGAAATAAATAAATTGAAATAAAATAAATAAAATAAAATAAAATAAAATAAAATAAAATAAAATAAAATAAAATAAAATAAAATAAAATAAATAAAATTAATAAAACAAAATAAATAAAATAAAACAAATTTGATCTTTTTTTTTTTTTTTTAAATTAAATAATATAATTTTCTATTATACATTTTTTTATTTTATTTTTTCTTACACTGACTCTTTTACTACATTTTTTATAAACTATATATTTATTCTTTTACTAAAATTGCTGATTTTGGTAATAGATTTGATTGTAAACAAAACTTGCAAAATCTTTTATGGAGGTTGGTTTTAGACTTTTTTAATTTAAAAAAAAAAAATATTAGTGTTTGAATTTGTATTTTTTATTATATAATAAATTATTTTCATACTTCAAAATCGTTATAAAGTTCTCTGTGATGGTAAAAGGCGTGTGCAAAAATTCTATATAATCTTCTACATATTGATTGAAAATGTTTGATTGATGTGGCTGGGATTTCAATTCTTTTTGGAAAATGTTTATCGCTGTTTAATATTGCTGATGTAGAATCTAATGTATGAATAATATAGTCTATAGCTGAACACTGTAAAATAAAATATTAATTTAAATATTAATAATAGGTTAAATCGTATTGAATATATTTTATTATTTACCTCTTGGGTTTGTTTATGAGATGCACATAAAAATAACCAATCATCAGTTGCTTTCATTGATGGGCATGTAGTTTGATTGCAAAAATCTTTAAATAAAGCTGTAAAGTGATTAAGTTCTAATGTAAATTGTCTAATTTGTTCATATTGCCATAAATTTATATCATGATTTGAAGGCATTGATAATACATAGTTTGTATTGCATTCATCTTTTCCTAAAATAAATAAATATATAAGTATTTTATTGTATTATGTAATATTTTGTTTAAAATGTAAACATACTAATTCTATCTTGTATATATTCTTGTGTTGCAAAACTACTTTCATTTTGTTCATATTCTATTGGATCCCAATTATAGAGTTCTTTATTCTTTGTACCGATTCTATTTCTTCTTTTTGGTTGTTGTGGTTGTTGTAACTCGATTGATTCTTCTTCTGGACTAGTTGTCATTTTATATGTGTATATATATTTATGTTTATTTGTATTTTATGTGTTTATGTGTTTATGTGTTTATGTATATATGTATATGTATATGTGCGTATGTGTGCAGTTTATTATTGTTTTAAACTATTATTTTATTATTTTATTATTTTATAATTTAATTTAAATTTATATTTGTTATTTATTATTTATATGCGCAATGTTTATAAAAATAATAAAAATAATAAAAATAATTGTTATGATTATAATAATCCAAAGGTAATTCTAAATTTAATCTAGATAAAAATAATAGTGATTTGTATGTAATTTTAGGAAAATAAAAAAATTTTAAAAAAAAATAAAAAAAAAAAAAATAAAAAAATTTATAATTTTATTTTTATTTTTATTTTTTTTTTTTAAAAAAAGATAATTTTGTATTAATTATACACAAATTGATGAAATTATAATAACAATTTAGTGAAAATGAAAGTAATTTAAGTAGGTGTGTTGTGGTCCAAATCTTTTTTTTTAATGTTAACACAATCAAAACAATTTTAAAGAGAATTTTTTTTTTTTTTTTTTTCTTTTTTTTTTTTTTTTTTTTTTTTTTTTTAAAATTTTTTTAAAAAAAATTTTTTTTTTTTTAAATTTTTTTAATTTTTTTTTTTAAAATAAAAAAATTTAAAAAAATGGGAAAATTTTTTTCAAAATGGGGAAATTTTAATAACCATTTTGGGGAAAAGAAAGGAATTTAAGGGGGGTTGTGGGGGTCCCAATTTTTTATAACCCAAATTTCCAACCAAACAATTTTAAAGAGAAAATTTTTTTTTTTTTTTTTTCTTTTTTTTTTTTTTTTTTTTTTTTTTTTTAAATTTTTTTTAAAAATATTTTTTTTTTTTTAAATTTTTTTAATTTTTTTTTTTAATATTATAAAATTTAAATAAATTGTAAAATTTTTTTTAAAGAAGATATAAATAACATTAGTATATAGTGCAATAACAACAATAATATTAAATAAATTTAAATTTTATATAATCAAAATTTACAACAAAAAAAAAAAAAGTGAAACATTTTTTTTTTTTTTTTGGAAGAATAAATAAAACTCAATTAATTAAATCCAGGTCAGCAGTAGACTTTAAACAAATACAATAAATTATAAATAATACAAAATAAAAACCATTTGTTTTTCTTTTAAAAGATTATAAAATGGCACGAAAAATAGGTTCAATTCATATTGAGGGTTTGTTTCATTATTTTTTAGTTTTATAAATAAAATTAAAATAAAAATTAAAATTAAAATTAAAATAAAAATAAAATAAATAAATAAATAAATAAATTAAACTATGTATCTACATACTTTAAAAATTTCTTTTTTTTTTTTTTTTTAAGGGTTATCACAGAAAAAAAAAAATAATAATAAAAAACACACACACACAACCCACATTCAATACCACCATATTTTTTAAAATCAAATTTTATAAAAAAGATTATTAATAAAATTTTTATAAATACAGTTCTTGAAGGTAGAAATTTAATTCCAATGGATAGTGATGGCCAATCGGATCCATATTGTGTTATATTGGTCGGAGATAAAAAGAAAAAAACAAGAGCAGTTAGACATACATTATTTCCAAGATGGGAGGCTGATAATTCATTCGATTTGTATGTAACATTGCTTAACAGTTAAATTATAATTAAATAAAGTTACTAACACATCATATATTATTATTACAGTAATGTTGATTCAAATCTACAATCAATTACAGTTGAAGTTTATGATTGGGATAGATTTAGTAGTGATGATAGAATGGGTTTATTAAATATTTCAATGACCCAAATTTCAGAATATATAGTGGATACAGTTAAATGGTATACATTGTCACCAATGAAACCGGATGATAAAGTTAGTGGTGATATTAAATTAAAAATAAGATTTGATAAAGATAGATCCCAACCAGTAGAGGTAAGCAGATAAATTATTTTTTAAAAAATGGTTTTTTTTTTTAATATTAACCAACCACCTTTTTTTTTTTTTTTTTTCAGAAACCATTAATTAAGGCAATTAAAGATATAGATTTAAATGCAATTGAACAAATGATAATTAAATCTAAATTGGATTATTCAGTACAGGATAGCGAAGGAACACCAGCTATTCATTTAGCAGTATCATCAAATAGTATACCGTTAATTAATACTTTACTAAGAGGTTCAGATTTAAAGATTACAGTTAAAGATCAAAATGGAAATTCACCCTTACATTTCTTTGCATGGAAATGTATTTCATTTAATAATTGCGAAGAGGTTGTAAATAAATTAATCGATAGGGGTTGTGGTGTTAATGATGAAAATCAATTGGGTGAAATTCCACTCCATAAAGCATGCTTAGCTACATTACAAAAATCAACAATTATTGATCAATTAATACAAAGAGGTTCAAGAATTAATCAGTAAGTATTTGAATTAATTATAATATTATAACTCTATATTCTATATTTTATTGTGTACTAATGTTATATTATTTACTTTAGTCAAACTAAAATTGGTGAAACTCCTTTACATTATTCAATTAAAGTGGGTAAAATGGATTTTGTTAGATTTTTAATTTTAAATGGTGCAGATTTTAGAATAGTTGGTGGGGCTCCACCAATGAGTCCAATAGAGTTATCAAAGTCATTAGGACACACATCAATTAGCAATAAAATTCAACAAGTTTTAGATATTAGTGATTGGCTTAACAGTTTAGAGTTGGAGAGTTTATTACCAGTTTTTATTCAAAATGAAATCTATATGGATGTTATTACAGATATCGATGAAGGTACATTAGATAGTTTTAAGCTATTATCTGGTCAAAAAACAAAATTATTAAGAGCAATAAGAAAAATGAAAGATCCATCATCAACTTCATCCAACTCATCTCTTAGATCAACTTCATCAAATCAAATTTTGGGTGATAGCGTTGGTAGTAACAGCAGTGAAAATAGTGTAGATATAAGAAATACGAGTAATTCAAATTTGAAAAATTTTATAAGATCAAATAGTACATTAAATAAAAGTAGTGGTAATTTAAATAATAGTAGTGGAGTTGTTAATGGTAATATAAATAGTAATCAAAATAATAATATAGTAAATAAAAGTAATAAGGATTTAAATAGTTTAAAAAATACAGAGATAAATAAAAGTAATAATAGTATAATAAATAATAGCAATAATAATAATAATAATAATAATAATAATAATAATAATAATAATATAGTTGATAATAATGTTAAAACAACAACAACAACATCATCAATAATTACAACCACTACTACAACCACCACTAAAGCAGGTGAAGTTGAGGAAGCAGCATCAACTACAACTTCAACAACTACAACTACAAATATTACTACTGTTACTACAGAACAAGGTCCAAATTTAAATGTTTCAGATTTATCAGCTTTAAAACATATTAATTTAGATTCAGATAGTTGGGTTATAGATGAAAGTAATTTGAAGTATAATGTATTACTAGGTACAGGTGCAAGCGGTAAAGTTTATAAGGGTACTTATAAGGGTCAAGAGGTTGCAATTAAAGTTTTAAAATCATTTACCGATCAAAAAGATATTGCAGAATTTAAAAAAGAGTTTCAAATTGTTAGTTCACTTAAAGCACCTGGTGTTGTATATTTTTTCGGTGCTGGTATCAAAGATAAGCTTTGTATAGTTATGGAATATTGTGCTAAAGGTAGTTTATATCATATTTTAAAAGAGGATACCACTCAATTCACTTGGGATAATTTCTTCCACTTGGGTCTTCAAGCTGTTAGCTCTTTACAGTCACTTCATGATTGGACACCACAAGTTTTACATAGAGATCTTAAAAGTTTAAATTTATTAGTTACAGGCGATTGGACCGTTAAAATTTGTGTATGTATTGTAATTTTTAGAAAGAAAACAAAACAAAAATAGAATATTAATTTAATTTATCATTTATATTTAGGATTTTGGTCTCAGTAGATTTGATACTGGTTCAAATTTAGAAACACTTGGTAAATTAAGAGGTACATATGCATATGTTGCACCAGAGGTTTATTTTGGTAACAAGTATACCACAAAATCAGATGTCTATTCAATGGGTATGATTCTTTGGGAGATGACATATCGTTGTATTAAAGGTTCACATCAATTCCCATATCAAGAGTATCCACATTTGAAATTTGATTACCAGATTTTAATTTCATCAGCTAAAAAAGATGTAAGACCAACCATACCAGCAGGAACACCAAAGTCATTAGCAGATTTAATCACCAAAACTCTCTTAAAAGAATCATCGGCAAGACCAACCACAAGTGAGTTTTATTCCGAGTTATTAGAGATCAGCAAAGAATATAATAGAAATAGAGATGAATGGGACAGTAAAAGAAATATACCCCCACAACAACAACCACAAGTACCATCATCATCAGAATCATCCAATTCATCATCTTCCTCATTATCGAATGCTGCAGTTGCCGGCTCACCATCCTCATCCTCATCCCCTCCACTCCAATCTTCATCATCACCAAAAATTCAACAACAATCACCAAATAGTCCATTAACCACTGAATCAATAGTGACACCCATTTCAAAAATTAAAGAGCAATTATTAACAAGAACTCGTAGTAGTTCTTCACCTATAGATCCTAAATCATTAGTAATGGGAAAGAAATAATATAAATAAATAAATAAATAAATAAATAAATAAATAATAATAATAAAATTATATAATATATATTTTAAATTATAATAAAAATAAAATAATAAATTAAATAATAACAAAATATTAATACATATTAAATATAAAACATAGTTTAGTAATACAAAAATTAATTTAATGTTTTTTATTGTTTTAAAAATTTAATGGTTTTTCTTTTTCTATTTTTTTTGAACCATTAGTTATTTTGGAAAAAATATTTACTAATGATGCAGTGGGTGATGTTAAATATTTCTTTTTTGATAATGCTCTTTGCGATTTATCTATATTTCTTAATATTCTTTCATTTTTTTTAATAATTAATTCTTCTCTTTTTGCAAGGGGTTGTAATAGCATATGTAATAAATTATGAATTGAATCAATATCGGAAGAGTTAATATCATAATATGGTATTTTTAATGATTTTATTTCTTTTAAACATGGTATAATTTGATTTGGAGCATCTAATTTGGTACCGGCAATTATGACTGGAACATCTCTACCTTGGAAATATTCGGATTTGTAAAGATCCAAAAAATAATTTAAATTTAAAAATGAATTTTTATCAGTCAATGAATAGAGGAATATTAAAGCGTCATATTTTTGAATTTCATTAAATGTTATTATTGTGCCATCTATAAAAAAAAATTAGTATCATGAAAATAGATTTTTTAAAAGTTTTAAAAAGTTATAATGCTTACTTGTTTCTTCAAACTTTAATTCAAATTTAATATTTCCAAAACAAAAGGTATATGAATTGGACCATATATTATTGTTATTAAATTTAATGTTTGGGTTATAGTCTTGGTTGAATAGGGAGTACAATAGTGAGCTTTTTCCAACTTTTGGATCACCTAACACATTTATTGTTATTGGTTTTTTGCCTAAATAAGATTCGTATGTATGCATTGTTTTTATTAAAATTTATATTATTTTTATTTATTTTAATTTTAAATATATTCTACACTGCTATTAAAATATTATATAGTTGTAATGGGTTAGTTTTACTGTTTATTTAACTTTTGTAGTAAGTCAAATATAAAAAAAAAATTTAAATATAAAAAAAAATAAAAAATTTTGGTGTAATGAAATAAATAAAATATTATAAAAAAAAAATTAAAATAAATAAAATATAAAACAATTACCTTACTTTATTATAACACATACTGATAATAATAAAAATACCTATTTATAGAAATGAAAAACAATCACCTTTTATGAATAAGGTGGTGTTTACTATTTTAGTACATTCTTTTTTACAAAAATAAAATCAAGATAAAAAAAAGTATTAAACTTTATCATTTTTTTCTTTGTTGTCAAATTCTTTGTTTTTTATAATATATTTTACTAGAATCTATTTTGTTTATGTATGCATGTTTTTTAAAAGTTTTTTTCCCCCCAAATTCAAAAAATTTAATTTTTTCCCACACACAAATAAAAAACAGACATACAAATAAACTAACACCCTAAATTTTTTTTATTATTACTGAGTTTTCACTATTTTCAATTTTGAAGGGTTACTAACTGTTGTTATTTTAATATATATAAACTATTAAATTAAAAACCCATAAAATTACAATAAAAATTTGTATCTTGATTCAAATAATAATTTGAAATAAAAAAGTAAGAATATAGGGTTATTTTCCAATAATTTTATTATAAAATAAAACAATATAAAAAATAACAACTACAGCAACACCAAAAATATCAGCAGCAGTAAAAGTTACATTTTATAACTATCGTATTTTTATTTGCATTGTTTGCATAATATAGTATAAAAAAAATAAAAAAAAAAGAAAAAAAAAAAGTTTGTTTTTTATGAATAATAATATAGCAATAAATAGTTTTATATTTTGTTTTATTTCTTTTTTAATAAATATTGATTTGAAATTGCTTTAAAGGAAACGACATATGGAGATACATCGTTATGAGTTGATAATGATTTGAATACTAAACCTTCACGAAGTACTTTTGGTTTTGATTCTTTTAATTGTGAGAAACCATCGGCTAATTCCAAAATATCTTTAAGAGTTTTACCATTGAGTGAGAAGGATTTAAATAAAATTGGGGCACCATGATCTTTCATAGTTAAACCTAGTTTTTGTAATAATTCGATTCTTTCGTCGTATGTTGCATAACGGTCTTTTTCGATTAAATAAATATCGAAAATTTTATAATGGTGTTTTTTTAAAGCGTAAATGTTACCTTGGATTTTTGGACCAATGATTTCACCTTGAATAGCAATGTTTAAATTGGATTCTATTAATTTATTTATTAAATCTAAATCTTCGATAATGGCTTGATGAATATCTGTGGATGGTTCTACTTTTTCTAATTGATAATTTCTTGAGCAAATACCGTTTTTGTCCTTATATCTATATACAGTGATGGAGGAACCTTCTAATTTTTCAGTTACTTCAAATTCCTTATCTTTATGTGTATCAAAATAGTGCAATAAATTTTGAATTCTTCCTTGATCGGTTTTCTTTATGAATGATGGAAAAGTGTAGATTTTTGTTTTATTTGGGCCAGTTCTTATAGTTGGTACATATTCTTCAATCTTTTTGATACCAATAAACTCGGTTAAGTTGTAGCCAAGTTCAATTGGAATAGTTTTTCCTGTAGTTTCGTCTTTAAGTTCAATAATTTCATCAAAACGTTCACTGTGGTATATTGGTGATACTTTTTTATTTGGATGGTTTAATAATTCTTTAACTGGGATGCAATACCCTTGTGATATTTGACCTCTAAGTTTAATAGTTTTGATTTTAAAACTCTTTTTATCCAAGCCATCTGAAACAAAATATGGCCATGATGGTAACAACGAGTCAATTTCTACATAAACTACTGAATCTCCAATTTTATATAACCCTTTTTTGACAATAACTCTCCAACCCAATACTGTAGCAATTTCGATAATATCTGCACCTTCAATGGCTTCTAAATTGGAGATTTGATGAAAATATGCTAATGGTCTACCTGATTCATTTAAATAATCTCTGCCTTCTTCGTCGCCAATTTCAACTAAATTTTGTTCGAAATTATTATTACTATTATCAGTTGCACCTTCCATACTTGACGAATTAATTTCTAATTTTTCTTTTAAATCGTTAATAATTTCCATTTTTATATCGTAATTTTATATTTTTTTTAATAGTTTTATATTTATAGTTTTAGTTTTATTATTTTTATCTTTACATAATATAATAAATAAAATTTTTATAAAACATAAAAAAAAAAAATTTAATTCATAAATAACCCCAAAAAAATTTTTTTTATTTTTTTCTCTAAAATGTAATCTTTTTTTTTTATTATTTTTTTCTCATAAAAAATTTTGGAATTTACAAATATTAATAGTTTTATAAAAAAAATAAAAAATAAATATATTTCGATATTAATATTAATTTTTTCTTAAAAAATAACTAATACTTTAAAATAATATGTTTTTTTTTTTTAATAGACAACTAAATAGTTATTTGCTAACCCACAAATTTTTTATAAAAACAAACCCCTAATTTTACAATTTATTCACCAAACTTCACAAGATAGAAAAAATTTACCATAGTTTTTAAATAAAAAACAATAAAAATATATTTTATTAAAAAATTTACCATAGTTTTTAAATATTAAAAAACAATAAAAATTTATTTTATTAAAAAATTTAAAAAAGCATTAAAATTAAATTTTGATAATGAATAGAAAATTAACTTGGAGAATTTTTAATTCTATATATTAATAATAAATGATAAAATTGATGATGATATTTGACCCGGATCTGTGACCAAATGACATTAATTATAAAGTACATCAGTGTTAATTGTTTTTGTAGATGGTATTTAATTGATAAATGATGATAAAATAACCCATTGTTGAAAATAAACTTTATAGGAAAAATGCAATTAATTCAGAGTAAATAGATTTTAGAATTGAAATTTCGTTTTTGTAAATTCTAAATTATAATATTGTTGAGTTTCTATTATTATTATTTATATTATTGTTATTTTCAACATGGTCCATTTCCATGTATCGATATTATTATAATCCATATCTAATTCTATATTATGGTTATTAACACTGTATACATATTAGTTGATTATTATTTTTATAAATATTTATATTATTATATATGTCTATGGATGATGAATTATTTATATTTTCATCAATGTCATGGAATATAGATTATTATTTATATTATTATCATTTTATTTTCATTATTATTTGTATTTATATTGCTATGTGTTGAAATAGAAAGAATTTGAATCTTAATAAATTTTAAAATTAAATATTAGATTCTTTTATATTCAAATATAATAATAATTATAAATATTAACTTTATAAATACCTTTAAAGTACAAATACCCCGATGAATGATGAATGACCCTGAAAACCACAATTTATAAGAATAAAGTAAACCCCAATGAATAATGGGTGACTTAAAAAAACCCCCAATGCTTTATAAATGACATAAAAACCCATTTAAAAGAATAATCTAAAACCCAGTATATGATGAACGATTTGAAAAAACTACAGCGTTTGATGAATTAAAAAAACCCAAAATGTTTGACGAATTAAAACCCACAATGTTTGACGAATTGAAAACCACAGCGTTTGAATAACTTAATAAACCCACAATGAATGATGAAATAATTGAAAAACAACCCCAATATATGATGAACGATTTGAAAAAACCACAGCGTTTGAATGACTAAATAAACCCACAATGTATGATGAAATACTTGAAAAACAACCAATGTTTAATGAATGACTCGAAAACCACATTTAAAAAGAAAATGTTGAACCCCAATGTATGATGAGTGACTTGAAAACCCAATTAGAAAGAATATATCGAACCCCCAATTTAATAGAATATATGGAACCCCAATGTATGATGAATGACTTGAAAACTCCAATTAGAAAGAATATATCAATGTTTGATGAAGGACTTGGTAACTCCTATTAAAAAGAAAATACTGAACCTCAAATGTTTGATGAGTGACCTGAAAAAAACCCCAGTGTTTGATGAATTACTTGAAAACTACAATTATAAGAAAATACTGAACCGCGATATAATGGAATATATGGAAACCCCAATGTATGAATAATTACTTGATATAAATAACGTATTGAAACTGAAAAAGAAAGAATTGAATCTGAACTAAATAAGTATTAAAATTAGATATTAGTTTCTTTTATATTCAAATTTAATAATAATTATGAAATATTATAGTTACCTTAAAATAATGAATTTCCTAATGTAGACTTAGATAGAACGTGAATCTTGAAAGAGAATGAATTAAACTAAATATGAATTAAATATTAGTATATTTTATATTCAAATTTAATTTATGTATTTATAAACACTATAGTTACCATTATTATATAAATGCCCTATTGTTGACACTAAAGAAAGAACATGGTTGTACTGAAGAGAAAAAACCTGATAATGCCGAGGAGAGAAAGAATTATAAATAAACTGTGAGAGAAAGAATTATAAATTAACTATATAAGAATTAAAAATAAAATATTAGTTTCTTTTATATTTAAATATAATAATTATTATAAACACTATAGTTACCTGAATGCCCTATTATTGACATTAAAGAAAGAACATTGTTAAACTGGAGAAAGAACCTGATAATACTGAGAGAGAAAGGATAATAATTATACTATATAAAAATTAAAATAAAATATTAGTTTCATTTATATTCAAATTTAATAATATTTAAGTAAATATTAATATTATAGTTACAATATGAGGAGAACTTGTTAATGGAACCTTGAGAACGTTATTTTGTAGAGTTGAAGCTATTGCGATAAATTGTACTGATAATGTTGAAAACGATGAGAATGTTGTCCAATGATGATGTTTGCAGTTTAACCTTTTGATTTATTAATAAATACGTTTCCATATGGATGGTTTTTTATTGATTTATGTCCATGTAATCATAGAATTAGTGGCCAGCTAATTCTTGATACATATTCATGAAATCTAATAATTACCATTTGAAACGGTAATGGAAATCTATTCGATATCCATTTGGTCAAACAATTCCAAATCGATATTGGGTTCGTTGGAATTTGCATCATCATTATTTAAATTTGTGGACGTTGATCACCTTGCTCTATATTGGCTTCGTTTATTGAACCATTGACTCTCTACAATTAAATAATAAATTAAATTAATATATATATATTTTATTTATTATGTATAAAATATGGTATGAGTTACTAACTCTTACTGAAAAGAATGGAGCTCTACAATTTGGACAGGTGTTATCACGACGATAAGACCATTCCATAATGCAATCGTAACAAAACATGTGGTTACAATCGATTGCTGCAAGTTGGCTTGGTTCAATTCTGTCCATACAAATAGTGCAAGGATCTTGGTTTTCTCTACGTTCTGCTTCTTCTCTTTCTTGTTGTTCTCTTTGTTGTTGTTGTTCTCTTTCTTGTTTTTCTCTTTCTTCTCTCTCTTGTTGTTCTCTTAATTGTTGTTCTCTTTCTCTTTCTTCTCTTTCTTCTCTTTCTAATCTTTCTCTTTCTAAATCTTCTAAACGTACCCTTTCGATTGCTCTTTGTAATGTTTCTTTTAATATTGTTTGGGTACGTTCTAATTCCTCTCTTTCTTTTTTTTCTCTTTCTTTTTGTTCTTTTTCTTTTTTTTCTCTTTCTTTTTCTATTCTTTTCTTTTCAAAAGCTTCTCTACGTTCTTTAATTTCTTTTTCTAGTCTTTCTTTTATTAATCTTTGTCTTTCCAAAGATTCTATATGTTCTCTTTCTTTTCTTTCTTTTTCTAATTTTTCAATACGTTCTTTTTCTTGGGTTTCTCTTTTTAATTCCATATATTCCTTTTCTTTTTGTTGTTCCCATTTTAATATTTCCATATTTTCTTTTTCTAATTTTTCTTTATCCATTCTTTCTCTGGTATGGTCGAATGGTGAATATGGAAATACCTTTTCTGATTGAGATGGTTCCTTTGGGGCATGGTGTTTTTCAAGAAATTGTGTTGGGGAATGACTTAAAATTTCTTGAGCTACTGAAGAACGACCAGAATTATCTTGACTATTATGATATTCGGAACAACAATATATGTTTCTGAATGCGGAA
>NW_003519895.1:0-14527 GCF_000190715.1 Dictyostelium purpureum | reverse complement strand
TTTTTTTTTTATTTATTTTTAAAAATTTTTTTATAAATCGAATGTCATCTATTAATAGAGACAAAAAATAATGACCGAAAACAAAATGAGAGCGAAGGTATTTATAAATAAAATAAAAGGTAATTACTTTTTTTTTTTTTTTTTTTTTTTTTTTTAAAAAAAAAAAAAATGGGGGGGGTATATCGTAAATTAAAATTTTTATTTTTAATTTTTAATTTTATTTATATTATGGACAATTTTAAATTTATTAAAAAAAAAAAAAAAGAAAGTAAAACTTTTTTATTTTTATATTTTTTGAATTTAAATAATTAAAAAAAAATTTAAAAAAAAAAAAAAAATAAAAAAAAAAAAATAAATATTGCCACTCAAAACAATTATTTGAATAAATGCTTTTTAAAAAAAATAAAAAAAAATTTAAAAAAAATAAAATTTTTTTTTTTTTTTTTTTTGATATACTCTAATCCCCATTTGGAATGCTTTTATCAATTTAAAAACAATAGTTCAAAAAAAAAATTATTATTAGAAAATGATAAAATGTTTTTGATTTTGATTGACTTGTCTGTCTTTTGTGTTTGTCGCACTTACTCACTCCAAATTTTATATGCGCCTTTTTGTTAGAACGAATTTTCTTGAAGGCTGCAAAGATTGAGAATATTTTGGATGCTTTGTTGTTATTTTTTTAATAAAATAATTAATTAGTTACAAAAAAGTTCATACTGCGGTTTAATTTTTTTTTTTTAAGTAAAAATGCCCCAGATGCAAAGATAGTTTGAGAAAATCAACAAAAGCTCACACCATACTTTTTTAATTAAATTTTATTTTTTTTTTTTTTTCAAATTAATTATTTTTTTTTTTTTTATTAAATAACATCAAAATACACACATTCTTTTAAAAAAGTTATTTTTCAATTAATTATTTGAAAAAACAATGATTGAATGATCATATTTTATAAATATTGTTTTTTTTTATTTTTATTTTTTTTATTTTTATTTTTTTATTTTATTTATTTTTTTTTTACTTTTTTTTTTTTTTTGGTTGACCCCTATAGAGTATGTTGTTTGGTATAAATAAAAAATAAATGTAGAAAAAAAGATAAAATAAGATTTATAAAAAAGAAATAAAAATACTTACCTTTCTTTTGATTCTATGATTTTTATGGATATTTTTTATATTTCCTATAATTATTGAATTATCAACTAATTTAGGAAAAATGAATTTTTTTTTTTGTAATTGAATTTAATTTTGGAAATGATTGAATGGATTGTGAAAAAAAAATTAAAAAAAAATAAAATAAATAAAAAAAAAAACACCATTGCAAATTTTTAATTTTATTTTAATAATATAAAAATTTTTTTTTTTTTTTTTTCATTTTTTTATAATACCCAATTCTGAACAAACCACACATACATAATAATTAAAAAAAATAACTTTTTTTTTTTTTTCTCTAATAAAATTAACTAATATTAAAATAAAATATTAAATAATATAAAATATAATATAAAATGTCTGTATTATCAAGAGATGAAATTGTAAAAGCTATTGAAGCAGGGTGAGCACAAGCATTGTTATTAAAAAAAACAAAAAAAAAAAAACATTAAACTAATTTATTTTTAATTTGGTAGTGATATCAAGATAACACCATATGATGAAAAGGCAATTGGATCAGCCTCAATTGATTTAACATTAGGTAATGAGTTTAGAGTTTTTAAAAAGAATCAAGGTACCATTGATGTCACAGAGGCTACTAACTATCAAGATTTTTCAGAAAAGTTTGTTCTAGCTCCTGGCGAAACATTCGAGTTAGAACCAGGTCAAATGTGTTTGGGTATTACCGAAGAAACTATTGATTTATCATCAAAATATTGCGGTTTATTAGAAGGTAGATCAAGGTATGTATAAAAAATTTATTAAAATTTAAATTTTCTAATTCATATTAATATTTATATTTAATAGATTTGCTAGATTAGGTTTATTTGTGCATATTTCTGCTGGTTTCATGAACCCTGGTATCAAAAACAGACAGGTTTTAGAAATTTTTAATGCATCAAGTGTAATTATACATATTTTTTAATTTTTTTAATTTTTTTAATTTTTTTATTGACCAAATTTATTTTTATTTTTTAGAATAAATTAAAATTGCACCCAGGAACCAAATTCTGTCAATTTGTTTTTATGGAATTAAAAGGAAATGCAGTTTATCACGGTAGATTTGCAAATAATACTTTATAATAGAATAGAATAGTCAAAAGAAAAATGTAATATTACAATCAATTTTATTTAAATGATTGTGTCAAAAAAAAAACAAAAAAAAAAAAACAAAAAAAAAAACAAAAAAAAAAAACGGGGGGATATATAATTCATCAAATATATTGTTTTTTGATGTATTTCTTTTAAAATAAAGAAATTGTTAAACAGTATATTTATAAATTTATATATAAATATAAACAAATAACGCATAAATAAAAGAATAAGGTTTGTTGTGTGAACAATATCTGACACGCCAACAAACCATTTTCACCAAAATAATATCTTTATTTTTTTTTATTTAATTTTTTTTTTTTATTTTTTTCCCACTTTTTTTTTCTAATTTTTTTTAAATTATTATTTTTATTTTTTTTTTCAGTTTAAATACGTTTATTTTTTTATTTTTTTACATTAAAGTTCTTTGTTTATTTTATAAATTATAATATTATGTTTTCAAGAAATAATTAATTATTAAGTAGTTAATTTTTTTAGTTTGTTGTTTTTTTTTTTTTTGGTGTTTTCTTTTTTGTTTTTAAATTTATATTTATATTGTTTATTATTATTTATTTAAATAAACTATTTAAAAATTTAAAATAAATAGTTTATTTAAAAATTTAAAATGAACTCATTTTGGAAAAGAGCAAATGGAGACCGTAGTTTTGTTGAAAGTCATATTTTAGCAGAGCAAAGAAAAGATACAATTCAGCAATTAGCATTTATAAATAAACAATGTTTGTCATATTATTTTGGTAATAATTCCAAACCAATAAATTCAACAACCACCCATATGTCACCTTCACCATTATTAGTAATGCAGCAATTAAATGGTATAGATAATAGTGAGGCTTTGCAACTGGTTGAGGTAAATTTGGTTAGTGGTTTATGTGATCTTTTAGAAAGTTACCTGTGCCATAAATTAAAACATAATCAAACAATTTGGAGTTTAATTTTATCAATATTATCACCAAGTTCAATAAATAAATTTAATTTAAATAATAGTAATAGTAATAATAATAATAATAATAATAATAACAGTGGTTCAAACAGTAATAATGGCAATAGCGAAATTATAGATGGCAGTTTAAATACAAATGACAGTGGCAATGGTAATAATGTCGAGCCTGGATCCCCACCAAATCTTACAAGATCTTCATCGTTAAATTTTTCAATTTTTTCAGGTATTGCAACTAAAATTAAAACATCTGCATCAAATATTTCAATTGTTAGATCTGGAATAAACGATGGTTTTGATTGGGAATCTCAAATTGATTATATCTATAGTTTAAGTGAGGTTTCAAACAACCATGGTAGATTTAGAGCTTTAATAAGAAAGTCTTTGAACGAAAAATTTTTAATTAAATTATTAGATTCAATAGCATCAAATATAGATATTTTAAAGTAAGTTTGATTCACCATAAAAAAAAAAAAAAACAATTTAATATTAAATAATAATTCATATTTTTAAAATTTGTTTTTATAGAAATAATTATGAAGAGGATGCAATGTTAAGAAATAAAGAAGATTCAGAAATTTTTAGATCAATGTTAGCATCATTAGATCCAATTACATTTGATATTGATAATAATGATCCATTATTAAATAGTATGGAGAATCCCGACACTCCATTATCAATTAAAATTATAGATAATTCATTCATTACAATAGAAACAAGTAATAGTGGCAGTAGTGGAAATAACAGTTTAAATAGCTCTTTAACAAATAGTGGTGAAAGTTTAAATTACAGTTCACAAAATGTCGAAAGTTATGGCCGAAATGATTTAAATTCATCAATTGATTCTCAGCAAGTAGTAAGAAAGAAAAAAACCATTAAATCATTAACTAGAACCATTGATTTGGGGGAAGCACCCTCTTTAATAGAAGATACTAATAGTAACAATGATAGCAATGGAAATAATAATAGTAATAATAATAGTAATAACAATAACAATAATAGTAATCATGGTGAAAAAGTAATTAAAAAGAAAATAGTTAAAAGAATTATTAAAACCAAAGTTAGTCCTGCATCATCACCTTCAAATTTAGATATTAATAATTTCGAAAACATTAATGGCAAAAATAATAATAATAATAATAATAATGATAATAATAGTAGTAATATGAACAATATTTCATTAACAAAATCAAACTATTATGTACCAACCCAAGCATTGGATGAGCTTTCTATTGAATTATCTAAAGCCGAACCAATCAAAAATGAAACTGAAATCGATAACGAAAATGTATCGCAAATTAAGTTAGAAGAGCCACATAGTATCGAAACATCAAATATTGAACCAATCGAAAATGTATCGCAAATTAATGAAGAGTTAATTCAAAGCGAGCCAGTTCAAGATTATCCAAAAGAAATAAAAAATGAATTTAAAGAAAACTTTTTCGATCAACAAGAAGAAGGTTCAAAGATAGAGTCAGATGATGAACAGGAAAATATTGAAAATCAAAGTGTGGGGTTCTCAATTGATTATGCATCACTTTTAAAACAATATAGTACCGAAAATAATATTGATGTCAATGAAATTTCAAATATTGCGAATGTTATTAATGTTAATATTGAGGATGAAGACACTAAAGAGGTAACTTTAGAAGAAGAAGAAGATGTTAAATTAGAGCAAAAGCACGATACTAAAGTTATTGAAGGGAATGAAGGAAAAGAAAAAGAAGAAAATGAAATAAAAGAAAATTTTGAAAATATAAATGAGCCAGTTTTAATTGAAGAAATAGTTAAAAATGAAAGTATGGAAAATGAAGAAAATGAAGAAGAAAAATTTGAAAATGAACTTGTTAATGAAGATATAAATGATTTAATTGAAAGAACAAAATTAAATTACTCGAATGAAAAAGATCAAAAAGAAATTGGTGCTATTGAAGAAATTAAAGAAATTGAAGATATTAAAGACAGAAATGAAACTAATAATACAAATAAAGTAATTTCAATTTTAATAAAAGAGGATGAAGATATAGAAGGCAATAGTAATGAAGAAATTGGTAACTATGAAGATATAATAAATAATAAATATAAAGTAATATCATTGTCAGCATCGTCAATTTCACCACCAATTACACCATCAATTACACCATCACAATCATTTACCCTAAGTCGTGAGAATAGTTTTAATTTCAATAATATCAACAATATATTAAATTTAAATAGTAGCGGTGGAATTGTATCACCATCTTCATCACCATCTTCATCTACATCATCAATAGTATCAGCATCGTCATCATCATCAACTTGCAAAATCAAAAACATTAAATCACCCAACGAAAGAGGCCAAATTAAAACAAATATATTAAATTCAAATGTCACAATGATTGATAATTATTCGAATGAAAAAGAGGTTTTAAAGAGAAGAGTCGAGGAGCAGCGTGACAAGCAATATAAAAAAGACGTTAACAAGCCAAGAAAGAGATTGCATTTTAAAATTCAAACCGAGTACTCTTTAAAGGAACAGGATTTCAAATGTGCAGGATGTAACTCTGATATATCAAGTATTTTCAAAAGTAGTAGATTATGTGACTATAGTGGTAAATATTTTTGTAGTACTTGCCATGATAAATCCGTCTATTATATACCAAGCAGAATTATTCATAGTTGGGATTTTAAGAAATACCCAATCGCAAAAGCAAACCTTGAATTCCTTAAAGAAATCGAAGAAGAGCCTCTCATTGATATATCAACATTAAATCCAAGTCTTTATATCAATAATCAAACACTTTTAAGAATTAGGAATTTAAGAAAACAAATGTACCATTTAAAAGATTTCTTAGGAGGATGCAGCAATGGTGGTTTTAGATTACTAAAAACTGTAACAAACAATGACGGATTTGATTACTTTGTTAACGATGTCGATTTATTTTCATTACAAGATCTTGTTAATCATAAAGTATTGCTAGATAGAATTCGTGTAATTGTTGCCAAATGGTTGGATCATGTAGATTCTTGTCAACAATGTTTATCTAAGGGTTCAGTTTGTGAATTTTGTAATCAAGAAAAACTAATTTATCCTCATCATATTAGCTCTGTTACCCAATGTAATAGTTGTAAATCTTTTTACCATAAATTATGTTACCAACCAATAAAATGCCCAAAATGTTTAAAAATTGCAAAAATACGTATAAATCAGCAGCAACAACAACAACAACAACAACAACAACAACAACAATAATAATAATAACAATAACAATAACAATAACAATAGCAATAGCAAAACATTCATATTACAACAAATTTTAAAAAAAAAGCAAATATTATTTGTTTTATTTTTGAATATCTCTTAATAAAATTAATAATAAATCTAAATTTTAAAACTCTTAATTTTTTAAAAAAAAAAAAGAATTGATGATCTCTTAATTTTGTTTAAATGCCTCCGTCATCATCAATTTTAATTTCAGAAAATGGCCACAAGATATTTCTTTTATATTTTATATTTTAATTATAGGGAATACAGTTGTTGTACCAGAACAACTAAAAAGAATATAATATTATAATTCTAATAAAAATAATGATCTATGTAAAATGTGAGTATTTCTTTCTTGAGTTGGGATGGATTGCTCTGATATATCTTTCGTATGTCCAGGCTTTCTGTGCTTCTGCACAAAAAGAAAAGTGCACTTGTTTTTATATCCTATAAACCTGAATTTTTCCATAGTAAAATTAAAATAACAGAGACACATCATCAACAAAATTTCATATAATGGGAAATTAGTTAAGTGGTATAATGCTACCTTTGGGTGGTAGCGTCCTGAGTTCGATTCTCGGATTTCCCCACTAAACCTTTTAATATAAAGGATCTTTTGGATGATTTGGTTCCTCTTCCAAGTGATTAAATTTAAACTATAAGAAAAAATTGCATTCAATACAAAAGGAACAATTGATTGGTTATGAAATGGAGATAAAAAATTGAAGCTTGGTAGCTTGAATTTTAAAAAAAATTGAAAAAAAATAAAAATTAAATAAAAATTTTATTATTTGAAATTTCAATACAACACTGTTTTAATACTTTTACTTTATTATTGCCACTTTTTTTTAAAAATTTAAAAAAAAAATTTAATAATCAAAACAAAATTTTTTTTTTTTATTTAATTTTTTTTATATTTATATATTGATTTATTGATTTATTGATTTATTGATTTTTTACTTAATGATTCAGCAGCAAGCATTTTTAATTTTTTTTTTTTTTTTAAGTAATTTTTTTTTTTTTATTATAAAAATTATAATAATGTCAAAAAAATTTAAACACATTACAAGAAAATTTGAATACCAAGGAAGAACTATCATCTCTAAAACTATTAAAAATTGTGGTAGAAAGAATTGACCCAAGTTGCCTCTTCGGGTTTGAAACACAGTCTCCAGATTTTCCTAATCACATACGAATTGAAATTACAATTCCCTACTTGTATGCAGTGTTGTAAAATTCATATAAGTAAAAAACACATACCAAAACAAAACAAAAATTGTTGGATGGGTTCTACACACCAAAAAAAAAAAAAACACAATAAATAGTTCCAACAGTGTCTTCAACTTACTGGTTATAATCTTATTCAGAAATATAATATATTTTAAAGACCCATAATCAAGAAAGATTGATTTTCAAAAAAAAACAAAAAAAACTTGGACAAGATTAAAGAGTTTTAATGTTATATACAAATAAATAAATTATTTTTATTTTAATATTTTACATAAACAATTCTATACATTATTCTATTTAATCAGTTTCAACCATTGGGGTATTTATTATAATGCCATTTTTAATAATTTGGTTTGCTAAACTGATGTTTGGTGATGAGGAGTTGGAGAGATTTGACTCTTGCTGTTGACAGGAATTGGAAACAATTGATTGTTGGTTAGAAATAATTGATTGTTGGTTAGAAATAATTGATTGTTGTGATGGTTGTATTGAATTTGATAAATAATTATTATTTTTAAAAGAGTTATTTAATGAGGAAATTGAAGCTGATCTTGATTTACTTTTTAAAGTAGAGTTCTTTTTGCCCTTGATACCAATATTTTGGATAATTTCTTGTAATGGAATCTCTTGGAAGTTTTTATGGTTTGAGGAGGAAGATTTCTTAAAGTCCTCAACAAATGAGTTCTTTAAATCTTCTTTACTAACATTGCTTTTAATATCTTCCATTTCAATGGTTGAGTGGGCTTTGTTATTGGTATTATCCATATAATAGTTATCATTGACTACAACTCTTTTCTTTTTTTTTAAAACTCTAGCTTTTTGTTTTGAGGTATTGTAATCATTTCTAAGAGAATCCACATGATCAACCAAATTCTTATAACCATCGGCTCTCATTAGTTTCAAACGCTCACGGAGATAACGTTTCTTTTCTCTATTTCTCTGTCTAAAGAAGCCAACCAATATAATTGTCATTATACCCATGAAGAACAATGATGGAATCATAATAGCAAAAGCATACTCGGGAACGTAGAATGATATAAGGGTCGTGGCAACAGTAAAAACAACAAATGAAATAAAATTGACCAAACCACTGACCCATTTTACACGAGTTGGTGAGAATAAAAAGAAACTACCAATAAGCCAACAAAATGGTAAAAAGAAGCCAAAAATATACATTGTCCAAGCTGGACCCAAACCCATTAAACTACAATAAACGCATGACTCTTCTGAATTTAGACGATCGGTTTCTTCAGAGTGCATAAAGTTAACTAAATCTTGCATTCTTGTTAAAATTGCGTAGTTTTCTCTTTTACCTTCTAACTTGGCTCTATCAAGATCACGGTCTAAATCGACAATATGATCTTGTTCTCTCTTAAGGGTTCTACCAATTTGTTGAGTTGCGCCAATATTTTCCAATAATAAGGCTCTATCATTAACGACTAAAAGATTTGGAATAACACTGCCATCTTGTAATTTAACTTCGCCAGCTACTTTTACAGCATTTGGCATAACATCTCTAACCTCTTGTGCTAAAAAACCTTTCTCCTTAACAATATTTGAGTTTGGTGAGGTATTTGGATCATCGTATCCCATCATTTTTTTACGGTCATAGTCATAAAGTTTTAAACGATTGATTTTATCCCAATGATTTGTAGTGTCTCGTTTGATGTTGGACTTGATTCTTTTATCTGATGGTTTAAAAAGCTCGCCAGTTACCATAATATTACCATTTACTGTTAAAGCTTGTGAGGGGGTAGTTGTATTTATACCAACTTTATTATTGGTATAAATTGAGTCTGGTAAAAATGGGTTTTTATTCCATTTTGAAACTTTATTATTTTGACCTAATAAATTATTCTGGTTTTGTTGTGGTTCTGTTAAAATTATTGGTGTTGAGACCAAACTATTTAGATTAATTGGTTGTTGTTGTTGTTGTTGTTGTTGTTGCTGTTGTTGCTGTTGTTGATGTTGTTGATGTTGATGTTGTGATCTAATTGGTTGTTGACCTTGTTGGGTATGTTGTGATAATGTTGTTGCTGGATTATTTAAAAATAAATTTGGTTGGATTGTTGAATTTGTTAATGGGTTATTTAAATATTGAAATGGGTTAGAAGTATCATCAATTATTATTTTATCATTACTATTTATTGTTGTTGCTACGACATTGTTTGTTAAATTAATCTGTTGTTGTAATTGCTGTTGTTGTTGTAAAATATTATTAATATCTATTGAGGTTTGATCGATAAGAGTAGCTGTTGTTTTTGTAGCATCCATGTCTAAAACAAATGATAATGGATCTTGATAAGAGTTTGTAGTTGTGGTAGTGTTTGTATTATTAAAATCTAATAAATTTTGTAAACTATCTTGTTGTGTTAGAATTGTTTCATTATTTATTTGGATTTGTGGTGGTGAATTATCATTTAATGATAATGATGATGGTGGTGATGGGGTTGGTTGTTGTTTATCGTCGTCACTTGAAGATGTTGATTGATTCAAACTATTTTTTTGATATTTATTACTATTGCCATTACTATTATTACTTCCACTAGTACTATTACTTCCACTACTGCTTTTACTGTTATTTATATTACCACTGCCACCATTATTTTGGCTCTGGTTTGATTTACCACTATTTGGTGAAGAGCTTGGATCTTTTTTTAATGATTTATCATGATTTAAAAAACGACCAGGGTTTTGACCTCTAACAATCATTGGTGGTGAAATTTTGGATTGGATTGGGAAAAATTGACAAGCTTGATGACTATTACTATTTGCATTATCTAAATTTCTATCAACTATTGCATTTAAGGTGATAACAACTCTAAAGAACTGTTGGTGTGGATTTGGTTGGTCTGGATGAACTCTAGCATTGTTTGAAGTGGCTGAACCAAATTGTAATTTACTCCAACAACCTCTACCTTTTACAACAGGCGATGGCTCAACAGCCAAACGATCTTTTTTACCTGTGGCACCTCCTAATTGATGAATTGGTACACGGTCATTTTGGTCATTACTGGATACAATAGAAGAAGAATTTGAAAATTTTAAAACGTATAATGTAAAAAACAAGCCTGTAACTTCTGATAAACCGCCATCTTGGTTATTGACATATAATAAATTATTTTTTTCGCTGTTACTCCATGATTCTAATGACCCAACTATATCGCAATCTACCTGAAATCTATTTTGTCTGTAAAGAATCCATGCACTATCTAAATCCGAAAACTGAATATTTTTATCTGTTCTCTTAACTTTAAATGTAAAGGTATTTGTACTAAAAAATTAAAGTTTAAATTAATATTTGATAATTATTTTTTTTTTTAAATAATTAAAAACTTACATATCATTTTTTAAATAATTAAAAAGTTGATAATATTTTAAAGGTGGTGGATAATCTTCCCATTCATCTTTTGAAAAAGTTTGTTCAAAATCTCTTTTCTTTTTTGAAATATTATTATATGATTGATTTGGTACTATTGTTGTAGTTTGTGATAATATATTATTATTTTTGTTTAAATAATTGTCTGTTGGTGTATTTGGTGACATTGGTGATAATTGTACAGATGCTGATGGTGATTGAAGTGGTGATACTTGCACAGAGGATGGTGATGAAACCATTATCGAAGTAGATGATGGTGGCGATGGAGACGATATATCACTGCTAGTTGGTGTTATATTTTGATAGCCACTTAATAAATGATGATGTTGTGAATGGGTCATTGTATTTGTTGTAGTTGTGGTTGTAGTCGATGACGATGATGGTACACCATTATGATGGTGATGATGTTGATGTTGAATTTCATTATACATATTATTAAATAAATTTTCATACGAATAAGATAATGGAGCATTACCTCCAATACCTCCACCCATTTCATCATTATTATGATTATTATGATTATTATGGTTATTGTGATTACTATTATTATTGTTACTATGTGTGCCACTACTGTTACTATTTTGAAGACCCATTGAATTATTTAATATATTATTAAATGAATTTGATAAAACATTACTGCATCCTGTAGAACCACCAAAAATACTTTTTGAATTTGAAAACTCTGAAATTTCGCTCATGTTGTGACTTTTTCTATTATAATTATTGTTTTGGTTATTGCTATAAAATGAATTTTTTTGTTTATGTTGAAAAAATCTACTGGGACCAGAATTATAACTTGGAAATGGAAAATCCTGGCTATTATTAATATTGTTATTATTTTGATGAAAACTTAATAGATTATTTTGTGAACTATTATAATTTATTTGTGTTGAATAACCACTATTATTTTGTTGAGATGAATTATGTTCAATATTAATAGGCTCTATTAAATTATTATTGTTATTACTGTGGGTATTATTATTGTTGTTGTTGTTGTTGGATGAATAACTTAAAATAGAATTTCTAAAAAATATAGAGTTATTACTATTATTACTATTATTAATATTACTATTATTATTTAGGTAATTTGATAAATTATTATGTACTCTCAAATTAATATTATTATTATTATTATTACTGTGTGTATTATTATTATTTGTATTATTATTTAATATAATATTATGGGGTGGTGATTCAATTGGAGGTGAATCAATAATAATACTGTTATTTGAAGAGTTTAAATTATTTATATTATTTGTATTATTATTTGTTTGGTGTATATGGTGGTTATTGCTTAATGTTGAAAAATCATTATTATTCATCTCGGTTTCAAAAAAAAAATTTTAATTATTTTTTTTTTTTTAATTTTATTTTTTTTTTAATTATTATTACCCCAAAAAAACTATCTTAAAAGTTAGAACCCCTACATTGTATATAAAAAATTATATTAATAAATAATTATTTCTTGAGAAAACCGTTATTTATGTGTCTCTATTTTTCAAAAAAGCACAAATATGACCTTCTATTTAGATTTTTTTTAATTTTTTTTAATTTTTTTTTTTAATTTTTTTATTTTATTTTTTTAAAATAGCACCATTTATTATTACACATGCCATACAAAAAAAAAGAAAAAATAATAAAAAAAATAAATGAGAAAAAATAAAAAAAATTTACACAACAAAAACAACAATTAAAATAATAAAAAAATATGGTACCTTTTTTTTTTTTTGATATTCTAAAAAAACCAAATGAAGTTATTAAGGACAGATCTGAGGTTTTGTTTTTTTTTTTTTTTCTGTTTTATCCTTATACGATTTTTGAAAAAAACTATACAAAAAAATGTTTGGTTTTAATAAAAAAAAAAAAAAATAAAATAAAAAAAAAAAAAAAAAAAAAAAAAAGAATAAATATATAATAAATAGTTATATTATCAAAAAAAAAATGCAAAATTTTTTTTTTTTAATTTTTTTTATTTTAAAACAAAAAACAAAGGAGGATTTTGTGTGGTTTTTGATAATAATTGAATAAAAAAATAATAGAAAATAAAAAATGATAAAATTGTGTCAAATTATAAACAAATGATATTTATTATTTATTGATAAAAAATTCTAAATCCAGGCACAACATACATAGTAATAATAAAAGTAATAAAAATAATAAAAATAATAATAGGTTAAAAAAAAAAAAAAAAAATAGATAAAAAAAATTAAATTAAAATTTTAATCAAATAAAATAAATTAAACTTTCTTTTGTGGCAAACAAGAATGGAAACGATGCTTGGTTATTTTATTATTATCCTTCCATTATGATGATTAAAATATATATTGTGTGTGTTTTTTTTTTTGTTTTTTTTGTAATATTTTGTTGAGATATTGGGGAGGTGATGTTTTTTTTTTTTTTTTTTAACTTTAATTAATTAATTTTACAACAAGACAACAACAATAGAAACAATAAACAATAGGTTAATAAATAAAAGTGAAACAAAAAAAAAAATTTACTTTTCCATTTATACACAAGAAATAATTTAAATAAATAAAAAAAAATAAAATTTATATAAAGAGGTTTAACAAAAAATTTTGTCTATTTATTTCAACAAAGTATTTTTATTATAATTATTTTTTAGATTTGGTTTTTGTTTTTATAATTAATAGTGGTTTTTTTTTCTTACTATTTCTTTTTGTTTTTTTATAAACTGTAATTTACTTTTATTTTATACTATTTTAGCTTAATGTAATATTTTAATAATACAAATTAAAATTAAAATATCTTTTTAAAAAATTTTTACTATTTAAAAATAAAAAAAATAAAACAAATAAAACAAATAAAATAAATAAAAAAAATAAAAATAAAAAAACTATTTGATCTTTTTTATAATATAGAGTCTTAATACTTTAATATTAACACAAAGAAAAATTTAATTTAATTTATAGATTTTTTTCATAATTCCTTAGTTTAAAAGAAAGTCCCAAAAAAACCCTTGTTATTTAAAACTATTGTTATTTTTATTATTTAACTTTATTATTTTAGATGCATATATATATATACTTATATGTATATTTAATTAATTCTATACCTATTTTTAATTTATAGTACAGAATTGGTTCTATTGTAGTATTTAAACTATTGTTTGTTTTTTAAGTTGTAATTGGGAATAAAAGTCATTATTATTATTTTTATTATCATATCTATCTTTATCTATGTATATATGTATAAATGTGCGTGTGTGAAACTAATAATATGTCAGTGTGAATTTTGCCCGGACATGGGGGTAAAATTAATTTTTAATATTTTGGCCATTTATTAGGGGTGTCTTTTATGTGTACAGGGTGTGTGAGAGTGTGAGGTTAAAAATAATAATGTTAAGAAAGAAGACCAAAAAAAAAGGAAAATTTATGGGGTGTCTCTCTATCTACGTTTCTTAATTATTTAATTGGTTTAGCGTTGTTTGTATGACAAAAATCTTCATTTTTTTTTTTAT
>NW_003519894.1:0-14572 GCF_000190715.1 Dictyostelium purpureum | reverse complement strand
TAAAAAAAATAAAAAATCAAAAATAAGGCGTAAAACGCCCAAAATAAAAAATAAAAAATAAAAAATGTAAAACATAAAAAATAACCCCAAAAAAAAAAAATAAACCCAAACCATTTTAACTAAAATAATAATAATAAATTTTAAAAAATCTAATTTGGATATTACAGCAACATAAATAAATAATATTATAGTAATAAATAATATTTATTATATCTGTATTCTTTTCTATTCTTTCCACAATTAAAACACCATCCACATTGCAACGTGGTCAATGTTTTATGTTTGGTTTAAACACACAATCCAAAAAATTTTAAAATAATGGTTGTATATTATACCTTAATCATACAGTTCAAAAAAATAAAATAAACACGACAACACACACTATAATCCCCTTTTCATTCCGTGAAAATATTTCATTAGAAAAAAAAAAAATTTGTATTTTTTTTTCATTTTTTTTTTTTTATTTTTTTTTTTTTTATTTTTTTTATTTATTTAAATTTTTTTAAAATTTTTTTTTTAATTATTACAATATTATAAGATCTTCAATTCCAACCGTTGATATCTTTTTTTTTTTTTTTTTTTTATTAATATTAAAATTAAAATTAATTTAAAAGATTAAATAATTATAATTATTTATTTTTTGTTTTTTTTTGTTTAAATAAAATATTTTTTAAAATTTTTTTTTCTCTAATCTCTATTATATACAACATATTATATATAATATATATTTTATTATTTTTAAAAGAAATATATTATTACAGAATTAATGTAAATTCCTATATTCCACATTATATAAATTAATTATTTATCTATTTTTTATTTTATTTTCTGTAAAATAGTTATTTACACACACCTACGCTGTATAAAAAATAATTTTAAATTTTACACACACTCCCAAAACACACATAAAATAGTTGAACAACAACACCCTCACACACTCACTCACATAAAGATTATACATAACAAAAAAATAATAAATAATTAAATAATTTAATAAATAATTAATAAATATTATAATATTTAAATTTTAATATACTAACGTATTTTTTATATTATTTTTTTTAAAATTTGTTTAGTTAATATTTAAAATCAAAAAATATAGGAAAAAAATAAAAAGAAATATATATTTAGAGAAATTCAATATAGATATTTTGTAACAATAAAATAACAAAATCAAATACACGGATAAATTAATTAATAAATAAATACATTCATATATACACACATACATTCACATAAATTAAAATGGAGGATCGTTTAGAAGAATTAAGAGTAATTATTATCATTATAGAAACAAAATAAATAAAATAATTATTTTATAA
This sequence comes from Dictyostelium purpureum, assembly GCF_000190715.1. NCBI lineage: Eukaryota > Evosea > Eumycetozoa > Dictyosteliales > Dictyosteliaceae > Dictyostelium > Dictyostelium purpureum. Next base: position 13,250 of record NW_003519894.1, on the reverse strand, counting down.
ATATTAATATTATTTTTAGCAATTAGGTGGTGTTAAACCAGTTGTCGATAAGAAAGGTAAAAAAGGAAAAAAAGGTAAAGAGGAAGTTGCAGAGCAAGTAGCTGAAGCATCATCAACAGAAGATCCATCATTAAACGATATCGAAATGGGAACTGATGATGGCCAACCAGTTGAAGAGTTTATGCCAGAATTTTATAAAGAAGTAGGTGATATCAAAGTTTTAATGACATCTGTTAAAAGAAGTGTAAGAAATATAGAAGACAAATATGTTTTATCATTAAATTCAATTAATGTGGACCAAGGTTCAAGTATGTATATAGATATAGGGTTTGTTTATTTAATTTTCAATAGACTAGATGATATTAACTTATCCTTTTAAATCATAACAGAATACGAAGAAGATTTACAATCAATGCTTGATCAAACAAATAAATCATTTGCAGATTTAAAAAAGAAATTAGATACATTGAAAATAAATAATGAAAAATTTGCAGCTACCAAAACAGCTCAACCAACAGAAGTTCGTATTAGATCTAATATGCAAAATACATTAACACAAAAGTTTGTTGAAATGATGAAAGAATATCAAGAAATTCAAACTAATTATAAAAATAAATATAAAGAAAAGATTGAAAGACAATATAAAATTGGTAGGTTATAAGGTTTTATTTATAGAGAAAAAAAAAACAAAACAAAATATATTAATCTAAAATAAATATTTTTAAATAATAATGTAATATATAGTTAAACCAGATGCAACTCAAGAAGAAATTCAAGAAGCAATGGCATCAGGTGACAGCAAAAAGATTTTTGAAGAAACTATTCTTTATACACATTTACATACACAAGCCAAAAATGCACTCGATTATATCCAAGATAGACATAATGATATTGTTAAATTAGAACAAAGTATTGCAGAGTTACATCAATTGTTTTTGGATATGGCAGTTTTAGTTGAAACTCAAGGTGAGTTACTTAATCAAATTGAAGCCAACGTAAATTCAACTGTACTTAATACTAAAGAGGGTGTTGAAAATCTTGCTGAAGCCAATAGACTTCACAAAAAGTCAAGAAAGAAGATGTATATTATTCTTATTATTGTTGTTATCATTGTCATAGCTGTTGTTGCTCCAATTCTTGGTACCCAAATCAAATAAACAACTAAAATTATATTTTATCAAATTTATTTTTATCAAAGCTTTTTTTTTTTTTTCAAAAAAAAAAAAAAAAAAACATCAACAAAATAAACAATCACAATTATATAACGATCTTATATAAATTTATTTAACTTTACAAATACACAATAAAAACCTATACATTACCGATTTTTAAATAAATACTATGCAATTATTTTTTTTATTTTTTATAAATATTGATTTTTATTTAACAGTTTTTATTATATATAAATGCGATTATTATTATTATTTTTAAATTTCTTCGTATTCGCCTTGATCGTTTGATTTAAAGAAGGTGTAGGATAAGGTAATGTCGGAAACACCTTTCATACTTTTATCGTCTAAAATTTCTGGTTCAATTACAAATAAAACTGGCATATCGATAGTTTCGTGGGCATTGATACGTTGTTCATCGAAACAAAAACATTGAATTTTGGTAAAGTAGCTACCTGCTTTCATTGGTGTAATGTTGTAGGTTGCAACGCCGATAATTGGTGTATCAGTGTTATTGGTTGCTCTATAGAAACAGAGTACAGGTTCACCTGGTACACATTCGATGGTGGATTGGGTTGGTTTGAAACTCCATGGAATTTTATTTGCAGTTGATGCAGTGAATGTAACTTTAAATGGATAAACAGTTCTATTTAAATCTCTTTTTCTGACAATATCAAATTCATCAGCTTCTCTTACTGTACCACCAAAACCTGTAACACGACAAAATACACGATATAATGGAACTGCTGCATATGATGCACCTAAAACCATAATAATTGTAATTGCAACATACATTGCTGTAGTTTTATTTTTTTCATCTAATGTTTTTCTTTTTTCATCTTTAAATTCGTTATTATTATTATTATTGTTATTATTATTATTATTATTTGTATTTTCTTGTTCTTGTTCTTTTTTTTGTTCTTCAGCCTTAGGTTCTTCTTTTTCTTTTGGTTTTTCAGTTGTATAGTATCTATTCATATATTTTTTATTATTATTATTTGTTTCATTTATTAAATTATTTAATGATAAAAAATTTAATGATGGGTTTATATTTGTTTTTTTTATAAAATCATTATTTTTAGAAAACGAAAAATTATTATTCGTTGAACTGATATATCTTAAACCATTATTATTACTACTACTATTAAAAATTTTGAATATATTATTACGACTATTGGTTTTTAATATATTGTTGGTAAATATTTTATTCATTATTATGTAATAATATACTGATGATATATGATGGAAAATAAATTAAAATTTTTTTTATGGATCATTAAACGAAAAATATTTAATAAAAAAAAAAAAAAAATTAAAAAAAAAAATTAAAAAAAAAAAATTAAAAAAAATTATTTTTAAGGAATCTAAAATATTTATTTATTATTTATTATTTTCTTTATGATAAATTATTTAGTAAAACTAAATCCTTTGTCCATGAGTATATTTGATCGGGGTCGATGTAATTTGTTTTTTTGGATGTTTCAGATTTTCTTAATACCTTCCTAACAGGTGTTGAGACTTTTACAGTTGGAATATTAATTTCAAACGAAAAATCTAAATTTTTCTTTAAACTTTTGATTTTTGATTGATTTGTTTTTTCTTCGCCTATTGTAATTAAAATAAATTTTATGTGATTGGTAAATTTTTTGTTGTTTCCAAAATAGCATTTTAAATTTTCATTTATTAATTTTCGAGAGTCATCATTATCCAATTCCAATATGACGAAAATAAAGCTGTTGCAGAAAAGGGTTTGAAAATAAAAGTCTTTTTTTTTTTCGGTAAAACACATGGAAAGACTTGATCTAAAGTTTAGTGAAAGAATGCAACCAATACCTAAAGATTTTACATTATGTTCGAAATAGTTTAAAAAGTAGTGAGAAAATGAATTATTTGAACCAAATATATTGATCAAAATTCGTCTCTTTTTTGACTCTGCCAATTGTGTATATTTATTATTATCATAATATGCTTTCCCATCAAATATAAAATTTGCTGTTGATAAATTTGCTTCAAATTTCTTTACTTGTGGCATATATATAATTAGTTTTTCAATTCCAATTAAATTATTTGCTAAAAACTGTTTGAGATCTGGTAAAATAAAGTATAATTCTAATGAATCGATTTGGGTTTCTTTGCTAAATCCTATATCTAATAGTTTTAAATTTTTATATTTTGAAACTATGTCAAGAAGGAGGTAATTCTTGTTTGTAATGGTATCCTTTAAAAGCAAGCATTCCAAGTGTGGGGTACCTAATATGATTTCTTCTATTAAAGGACATCTGGAAGCATTCAAATATATCAAATTTTTTGCTTTGATTCTTATTTTCGTAAGGTTTGAACAGCCTTCTACATATAAGTGTGTGAGTGATACAAATACTTTATCTAAAAATCCTTCAAATGTTGGCGAGTTAGTAATATTAATTCTTGTGATTGGGGTCGGACTGAATAAGCGGTCAAAATGATTTGATGAAAATATTTTACTACCTTTAATATATACTGAACAAACATTTAGAATATTTTTTTTGATGAAATTGAAAAAATTAATTTCCTCTTGTTTGGTCAATGCCCCAAAATTTAAATCATATAAAACCATTTCAATAGCTGCTGGTAGAAAAGTTGTGTTTAATGGCTGGTTTGATTTTATATTATTTAATTGATTTACCTGCTCCATGATTCTATTAAATTCCGCGATTGCATTATTTGGTTTAAAATTACCCATTTTTATAATATCCATATAGTATGGTATGATGCTAGTTTCTAATAATAAATTGATTGGATTTGTATTGCCTGATATTTGGGAGGTTTTTGATTTCAGTTTTAATTCTTTAAGGGTAGTATATCTTTTAAATGGTGATAGTGATGGATTGTATAAAATTGGTTTGACTCTAATTGCTAACTCTGGTTCAAGTAAAATAAATACATCAAAGTATGTCATTTCATTTGTAAGATCTTTTTTTAGTCTTAATAGCTTGGTATGGATTTTGTAAATTAAATTTTCGTACATTGGAATTCCTACGATAGTTGATGCACTAATTAGATCGTTAATTTTATAAAATAATTTTGTTGATTGATTATGTTTCTTTTCAAGTTTTTTTAACCACTTTTGAATAATTTCCTCAATATTAATTGATTTGAGTTCTTCTATAGTGCTGATGTCGACTTTTTTGAACATTAGATCCAAAACCAATAGAGCATTTGAACTACCTATGGATTTTATTGGTTTGCCATTGGTAATTATTGGTGGTGCAAATGCAAGTTCATTATCAATTGAAACTATTCGATATTGATTCGGTGATACTTTTGAAATGATAAAATTACCAAAATTTCCATCTGCATCATTAATAAGCATTGCAAGAATCAATTGTTTTGATAGATTTTTTTCTTGGATTTGATCGAGTTCAATTGGTTTTTGGATTAAATCTTTTTCATCAATTGATTCAATACTAAATTCATTTGAATGGATTGTATTTCTGATGGGTGATGATTCTTTAATAAGCTTATAAATTAATTCTTCTCCTGGAACATGTTGGATTAAAAGAACAGGAAATATTTTTTCTATTACTACCACTTTTGAAAACGGTGTACACAAACCAAATAGTAGATCTGATAGTATAAATACAGATTTTTCATTACCTGGGTATATGGGGTAGAATTTGAAATAGATTCTAAGGCCGAAATCTTCAATGAAAGGTACTGCACTTTTACCTAGGTTATTTTTCTTTGGGATCAAGATATTACCATCAGTTTCGAATATTTGATTTATATACTCTTCTTTTAAAATTCTAGTTTTTTTAAAAGTTTTAACTATTTTTGAATTTGATTTTGTGTTTGTTTTTGTTTCTGTTTTTGATTCTTCATTAACTGGAAGTAAAGATTTAGTTGCAAATTTCCAAGCTAGTTTTTGGTTTATATGGTAGAGAGAGTTCATATACGGTTCTAATTCTTTTTTTTCAGAGTATAAGAGTCCGTAATAAAAAGATGCACATGTTTTTAAATCCATGGATTTTGAACCTGATCCGTTTTTAATAAACCACACAAATAGTTGATTATTTTCTTCCATAGCGGCATAGTCTAGTGGAGTAGTATTGGAACCATGTTCATTAATTACTTCAATATCGGCACCATATCTTTTTAACACTTCGAGTTGTTTTATTTTAATTTCATTCGACTGTTTTGATCTTATAACACAATGAAAGGTTGATTCTTTTTTTTTGCTCAACTCAATATTTAAATCAATTTCGAATATTTTTATAGTGTTTTCTATTGTTGTTTCACTTTCTCCATTTTTAATTAACCTGAGCAAAATTAAATATTTGTTATGTTCCCAAGTCGAATGAAAGTTTTCACTTGATAGTTTAATTGTTAAATTGGTTTCATTCATGGTTAAATTGTTAATAATTTTAAAAAATCTTGAAAGTCGTTCGATATTAAAGTTCTCTTTACTATAGACCGTTGATCTTAGTTGAAAAGTTATCAGTTCTTCTATTGTTGAGTATTGATGTTTTTGATATTGGAATAGCAATTTGTTTTCTATTGGATACAAAAACTCTGATTTTTTCAAATTCTCATATATTGGCAATAAATCTTTTTGTTCTAATCCAGAATGTTCATCACACATCTGGATGAAAGGTAGTTTTTCTACATATAGAAGAAACATTTGATAATTGAAATCTGATTTGTAATCTTCTAATCTTTTTTCAACAGGAATTTTTGCTGCCCATTTTGCAAGTGATTCGTAATAAAGTGATAAAAATGGTGAAATTTTTTTAAATAGTTGTCTGTGGGTAACTGGAGTATCAAAAGAATTAAACTCTTCCTTTATTTTTGTAAATCTATTGATAAATTTTGTTATCCATCCATCTGGAATTGCGGTTGGTAATGATAGGGTATTTTTGTACATTTCAATATCTGATGAATTTATGATTTCACGTAGCATTTTTCCTATTAAAATTTCTTTTTGATTTGATTTTCCTAGCCACTCTAAAATAAATAACTCTATATCCATTTCTTTAAAGATATCTATAATGCTGTTGTCTATAAATTCGTCCATTAGCGGGAGGGTATAAAAAATGTTTTTTGATTTGACATAATAATTATCCTTTGTTTTTTGAAATTCGTCGTTTAAAATGGAGCAATCATTGTCAATGCCCACTAGTGTTTTGTTATCTTGTAAAATAAAGTTATCAGGTTTGCTATCGTTTGGTAAAAGCAGTAGACTTGAGATGAAATGTATACTGAAGCTTTTTATATCTATGAATGATGAAAGATTTGATGTATTATCTTTTTGTTGCTCAAGAAAATCATTGAAGGGGATTCCAGATATTAGATGAGATGCTTGAATTGAAATCTGAGTACATTTACACATAAAATCCATCATTTCCAGTAGTTTTGGTTCCATTTGAATTACATTGGGTAAAATTCTATTTTGAAATTTTAAATCTTTTTTATTTAGTCTTCCTTTAATTTCTGCAACGGTAATGGGCATTTTTTTTAAAAAGATCATTTGAGTTGGTGATATATAAGTTTCACTATTAAAAAAAATTTTGTAAAAGGTATAAACCGCATTCTCTCTGACCGGGCATAGGAAACCACTACCGTTATCAACTTTGAAGTAAACACTATTAATAATAGAACCACATGATATGCCATATTTATTATTTTTAACAAATTCATTTTTTTTTGTACAGAATGATGCGATTTTAAAAGCTAAAGTTAATAATATTTCTCGGGGCAATAAATCTTCTTTTAATATTTTAACTACAGGTTGAAAAAAATAATCAAGATCTTCATCATTAAAATTGAAATTATTATTATTATCTTCATTATCATTTAAACTTTTTTTAAAGTTTTCGATTTTTTTAACAATATCCTCTCGATATTTGCTATATACTGTGATTAAATTTTTAAGTGATTCTATTATTTCATTATTTTCTTCTGGAATTTCTCCAATAAGTTGATTAGCTTTTACTATTTGTTTATTAATTTCTGAAAATAATGGATTATTATCTGACATATTTGCTAATAAATTTAATAAGTTTGAAGTTACACGAGAAATTAATTTATCTGGAGTTTTAATTTTTTTTTGCCTTTTTTTGCACTTTGACACCCATGGAATTTCATTTTCCAAATTTAAATTTTTTAAAGTTTTTCTTGTGTTTTGAATTTGTGAAATTGCACATAAATTATTAATGTTATTATTTAATATTTTTTGGTTGTTGTCCATTAATGATTGTTATTAATATACAAATAAAATTTTTGTTTGGTTTTAAGTTATAAAATTCAAAAAAAATTCAAAAAAAATATAAAAAAAAAAAAAAAAAAAAGATTTTTTATAAAAAAAACAAAAATATCTCATTTTGCAAAAAAAAAAGTTTTTAAAAAGAGAAATATTTCTTTTTTTTTTTTAAAAAAGTTATTTAATGGCTTTTGTTTTATAGTTTTTATTAAATTATAAAAATATAAATGATAATCGTAAAAAACAAATCTAAAAATAATTAATTTTTTTTTTTTGTGGAATGTAATTAAAATAAAAAAATTCTTATAAAATATCTTTAAAAATATATTTTTAAAAAAAAAATGAGAAAATTTTTTTTTTTATTTTTTTATTTTATTTTTTTTAAGTTGTGTGTTGTTGTATTATTATTAATATAAATATAAATAAATAAATAAATAAATAATAGGTTTTATAATAAAATATATGTTTGTGTGTAAATAAAAAGTTTTTTTTAAATAAATAAAATGAATGATGATGATGATTTGATAATAGACAATTCAACAGTGTTTTTTTCAATATGGCGTAATAAAGTTTTAAAAACACAAATAATAGAATCAATAAAAAGTATCAGTCAATATAAAAAATCATTGTTAGAAACAGATTTATCATTATCATATATCAGAAAATATAATCACATATTCAATGTTAGATGGATGGTTAGCTTTGGGCATCTTGGTTTATTAAAAGAGAAATTACAAAGAAATGAGGTTTTGTTTTTAGATTCAGAGGCATGCTGCTATAGTATAGTTTCAAAGGTTCAAGATAAAGAAACATTCGAAATGATCTTTGAACGATACAGGGACGAGTTTCGAAATTATCAAGAGTCTTTAATTGCAATTGCAATTAAACAAGGCAATTTATCCGCTATACAAGTACTGATAAAAGATCCAGAGTTCGAAAACGATAATAGTATTAAAATGATTGATCTAGCAATCATGTCTGGTAAAGTTGAAACATTAGAGTTTGTTCTCGAGTATTTAAAGAAAAAAGAAACACAAGCCGATCAACAAGCTTCAATTGAAGCTAATTTTACAAGGAAGGATCTAATTAGAAACATATTTTCATGCCCAATCAAGCTATTACCATCAATGGTAGACTGTATATTTGATACAAATGGTATTATGTCATCTCTAAATATTAGTATTGAAGAGTTAAAATCAAATGTTTTCAAATCCCAATTTACCGACATCTTTAGTTTATTACCATTCAAATATCTGAAATTCTTTCTAGAGAATGGAATAGTCCCATATAACGAGACCCAATTTATTAGTGCCATAAATGGATTCACACCATTCACCAACGAAATCAATCCAAATTCTTTTTTAGAGTATTTAAAAAAATTCGTATTTGTATTCTCAAATTATTTTAGGAATTCAACTCAAGAGTTTTTAGATTCATCGAAAGAAGCTTTAGATCATATAGAAGAATTGGTAACGGTATTGAAAAGTGGTAATATAAATGAAATTGAAGAATTACTTACAATAGTAGACTATTGTAAACCCGAGGTATTTGCCTTGAAGCAACGAGAAAAAAGTGATCCATCCCTCTTAGAAAAAAAAAATTGGAATAGTGCAAAGATACTTGGTAGTAGCAGATTATTATCAAAAGCTAATGAAATAAAGAGAGAAGATGGTGGCAATTCAAATACTATGGAGATAGCTATCAGTGGATCAATCATTACAATTGGTGAAGTTAAAGTACTAGGTGAGCATGATGGTATTACAATAGAAAACAGGGTATTAAATAAAATAATCAATCTATATATGTATAAATTCTTCTATCCATTGTCAGAACTATTTCAATTTAGTAAAAGAGAAATCACTGTCAATAAGTTTGCAGTCTTCAGAAAAGATTTAAATATTCTTACAGAGGCCGAGACGTCATTTCCTAGATTTCAAAATATTCAACTCAAATACATCGGGTTTAAAGATATTTTCGCATATTCTTTAGAGGCTGCAGATTTTGGTATATTACACTCCATCGGTCAACTTTATAAAACCCACCCAACTCTTATTTTAGATCATACAAGTGTCTTCACTTTACCATTCGAATTTCAAATTTTCAAATATTGTCAAGATTTAGAAAAACAAAAGAATTTCATCCTATTATTAATCAAACTCAAAAAATCATTTTTATCCCAATTCCAGTATTCAAATTTATTTTGTTGGTTATCTAATTTACCACATAAACAATCAATTACTCTTATGAATTTCCTCAGAGATTCACTTTTAATTCAACCAATAAATATAAATTTAGAGCATGAAACAAATCAAAATTTGTCTGTTGGTTATAAAGCAGTTTTAAACAATAGTTTCAATTTGTGCGAATATGTGGTTATCAACAGAGATTACTTTGAACTTTTGGATTGCGCATTTACCAAAGCAATTTTTCATTTACGATACAATATTGTTAAACTATTTATAGATGCTGGTGTCCCATTTCCTGCTTCTGCCGATTCATCTGCTGTAAGAAGTAAAAGTTTAAAAATGCTTACCCTTATTATTGATGGTGGTTACCCAATCTCTAAAGAAGCAATCACCATAACCGCAACAGATCATATGGTAGATCAATTTAGATTTTTGGTTAATAAATACGCAATTCAAAAAGATAAAGCTGTCAATTTACTTTTCGAATTATCACATAGTAGAAAATTTATAAATTTATTAGCAGAACAATTTCCAAACGATTTTCAAAATGGGGTATTTGGCGATCCAAATGATATAAAAGGAGATATGCGTGTTCAATTAAATACAACACAATTACTTCGTCAAGAGAAATTTAACGATATCTATTCCTACATACAAAGCCTCACTGAACAAAATAATATAAAGGAAAAGGCTTTTCGGTCTGTTGTGTTTGAAAGTTTAGAAAACTATCAATTCGACTGTTTCTTTCATCTAATTAGTGTATGTTTTTCAAGAAACTTCATCGACGACAAACCTCATTTAAAAAACGAACTATTGTATCATTTAGCAAAGAATAATCACTACTACATCTTAAACTATTTTTTTAAAGAACTAGAGTTCAAATTTACAAGTTACGATTTCACCACGTTAATATCAGGTATCGACTTAGACTGCACTTATCTTTCAAAAGAAGTTTTACTATTACTATTTCAAAGTGTAAATGACTATACTTCAAACATAGGAATCATTAGCTCCGAACTTTATTTCTTATTAGTTAAATCAATCGAGAACAATCGTTTTAGCTTATTCAAGTTTTTAAATGAAAGCTTTTTTAAATTTATCAAAGAAAACTTACCTCCATTAATTTTAGAAAAGATGACCACCTCTTCAAACCCTCAGTTTAATAAATATATAGATAATCAATCACCAACGAACTATCCAATAATTGTTCCCCAAATGATTGGATATAGCGAAAATATAAAAGATAAACCAAAACCAGTAAATAAAGTTACCTCGGTATCAGAAACATTTTACGAATTTCAAGAAACACAAAGTGAACCCATTTCAAAGAAAAAGAGCTTTATATATTCTTTATTTTCTTTTTTTTTTAAAAAGAAAGATAAATAATAAATAAACAAATAAACCTTGTAATATTATTAAAAAATTTTATATTTTATTTTTTTATTTTTATTTAATAAATAATAAGTCTAAATCTAATTTGCAATTTGAGATTTTAACCTTAATAGTCTTTCTTCCCTTTGTTTTTTTATTCTTTCCTCTTCCATTTCTAATTCCTTTTTCATTTGTTCACGCTTTCTTTGTCTTTCCTCATTTCTTGATCTTCTATTTTCCTCTTCACGTTTTTCTTCCTCTTCCTCTTGTTGTTTTCTTTCTAAACGGATCTTTTCTCTTTCTTCATTTCGTTTCTTTTTCATTTCTTCTTCCAAACGGTCTGCTTCATCTTGTAGTTTCTTTCTTTCTTCTCTTTTTCTTTTATAATCCTCTGCTGCATTTATATTAGATTTAGAAACATCCAACTCGAAATTAGGTGGTGAAAATGATGTTGATACTGAAAATGTTTTTGGTGAAGATGAATCAATATGGATTGTTGATGATGAAGTTTTACATGTTGTATCATTGGTGCTATTTACAATTGGTGAGCCTTGATTTGAGTCAGTCGAGTTTGATGATGTTATTGATAATCTTGGTGAATTGCAAATATTAATGTTATTATTTTCAAAATCTATTTCTCTTTGGATTGCAAGGTCTCTTTCTCTTTTAAGTGATAAGATTCTACATTCCTCTTCATCTTCTAATGGTTGGTCATTATGTTTCTGTTCTTTTATTTTATCCTCAGACTCTTTATTTAAATCCATATTATCTTTATAAAAACTAGCTGAGTTTAGGTTTGGAGATTGATCCCTGCTATCATAATTAATTTTTGAGGAAATTATATTTATGGATTTGGTTATTTTACTATTATCATTGTGATAATTACCACTACTATTTATATTGCTATTGTTATTACTGAAACTGCTACTATTATAATAATTATCCCTTTCTCTTTGTCTATCTAATAACCTTTGTTTTCTTTCTTCTTCAATTTTCTTCAATTCATTTTCATACTCGATTCTCTTTTGTTCTTCTTTTAGCTTTCTTTCTTTTTCTCTTTTTTCTTTTTCTTCTAACAATCGATCCTGTTCTTCTTTTAATTTGGCTTCACGTTCTTCTTTTAGTCTCAATCTTTCTTCACGTTATTTAATAAAACGGTCCTCTTCTTCTTTTAATTCTCTTTCTCTTTGATCTTTTCTTTTTTGTCTTTCTTCTAGTCTCTTTTGTCTTTCTTTTTCCTCCTCATCCAATTGAATTTGTAACCTTTTTTCTCTTTCTAATTTCTTTTGTTTAATTTCTTCTTGAAGCTTTTCATACTCTTCATCCTCTTTTCTTTTCTTTTCATTGATCCATAATTTTAATCTTTCTGTTTCATCTAATTGATCATTTTCTTTTTTTCTTTCATTGATGTCATTTTGTTTATCTTGAATAATTCTAGATAGTCTTCTTTCTTCACGTTCTTTTTCTTCACGTTCTTTAAGCTCCTGTTCAATCTTTTCACGTTCCTTTCTATCTCTTTCTTTTTTATCTTTTCGTTCTTTTTCTTTTAATTCTCTTTCTTCCTTTTCTTTTAGATCTTTTTCTTCTCTTTCTCTTCTTTCTTTTTCAATACGTTCTTTACGTTCTTTATCTCTTTGATCTCTTAATTCCCTTTCTCTTTCTCTTTCTTTTTCCAGTCTTTGAGCAGCTTCTCTTTCTTTCTTTTCTCTCTCTAATTTCTCTTTTTCCAATCGATCTTTACGTTCTCTTTCCATTCTTTCTCTTTCTAATTTTTCTTTTTCCATACGCTCTTTCTCCATACGTTCTTTTTCCAATTTAACTTTTTCTCTTTGGGCTTCTCTTTCTTTACGTTCTTTTTCAAATTTCTCATTTTCTAAACGTTCTTTTTCTAAACGGTCTCTTTCTTTTCTTTCTTTTTCTAAACGTTCCTTTTCTTTTTGTTCCTTTTCACGTAACTCTTTTTCTTTTTGCTCTTTTTCTTTTTTCAATAATTTAGCCTTTTCTTCTTTTTCTCTTTTTTCTTTTTCAATTTTTGAAGCCTTTAATCTTTCCTCTTGCAACTGTTTCTCTTTTTCTTCGAGCAGTAACCTTTCTCTTTCCAATAAATTTTTTTGTTGTTGATGGATTTGCTTTTGTTCTTTCTTTCTATCCCTTTCAATTTTTTCTTGTTCTCTTTTTAATTGTTCTTCTTTTTCTTTTTTTTCTCTTAATTTATAATCATTAATTAATGATGACGAAGATTTATTCAAATTCATTGCTGCCCTTTAATGGATTTTTATATAACTGATG